>NC_069502.1:1180070010-1180370010 GCF_027579735.1 Bombina bombina
ATGTCGTCATTGTCTCACCAAATGTGTTCAACTAACTCCCAGTAGCGAATTGCAGCTCTGGAGCTGACAATGTCTATTTTATGTGTCAGCAATACTCTAGTAATAATAATGATTATAAGGATAGTGCAATGACAACACATTAGATCAGGCTTTTTGTGTCCCTTATTTATTAGTATTGAGACGTGATAAAGCAGTGACTGAAGACATGTCACTGTACCCACAGCATGCCTCACATTAGCAGTTCTTGCTCACAGAAACTAAAGCAAGCAATCCAAATGAAGCAAATTAACAAGAAAGTTTGGGCCGTGTTGCCATCTAAAACAGAATATTTTTCTTCAGCAGTTGTGTGCAACTGCTAATTTAGTATGGTTGACCACACCCTAGCAGCTTAAAGGGACAGTATACACTAATTTTCTTACAACTGCAAGTAATAGACACTACTATGAAGAAGAATATGCACAGATACTGGTCTAAAAATCCAGTGTAAAACCTTTTAAAAACTTACAGCATTACCAACATACACACACAAATGGAGATCTGAACTGAACTCACAAATTACTGAACAAGAGTGGAACAAAATATTTAAGAACCACAAATCGGCCTCCTTCACTGCAGACATTATAGAAATGAATTACAGACTGCTTTCTCGTTGGTACCTAGCTCCCTCCAGTTTGTAACATATATACAAAACGCATAGTGGGAGGGGCTGGAGGGGATGTGGGAAGCAAGCTACTGTATTACATATTTGGTGGACATGTGAATGCCTGGGAACATTCTGGTCAGATATCATATCCAGAATAAATAATATTCTATCTGTTCAGCTGGAGGAGTAGCCTAGCCTTTTGATCTTTTACAAACTGCCAGAACTTAAAAGCACAGTAAAAAAACCTTTATTATTTATACTTGCTAACACAGCCAAGAGCCTCATACAACGAAAGTGGAAGTCCAGGAAAGTTCCAACATTGGAGCTCTGGAAACAAAGGGTTGCATGCCTCCCGCAGCTTGAAATATATTATCTACGCACGGGCATAGCAGAAATTCATGAATAGATGCTGGAACTTTGGGGTGAGGGGGACCCCTTGCAAAATTCAGATTAAATGCAAGTCTAACTAGCAAAAACAACAAACAAAATATATCACAACACTATACTCAACATATAACTAATACCTAATAGGTTTCCTAAACCCTACTTTCCCACTAATGTTTTTCCCTTTTTTTCTGGATCCTAGACCTACAGATCCCCCATTGCTCGCTAGGTGATAATGTTCTATTTAAATTTGAGGTACCTACTGTGAGGTTATTTTAATATTTTGGTTATTCTCAAGTTTACTTCACAACATATTATTGTAATTGCCACAATTTGAAGCAATGGAATTTTTCATTGCTTAATGTATCAAGTTGTGTTCTATAGCTTTGAATGTTAACTTGATATTTAAAAGAAAAAAAAAAATTAAAATTAGAGCAGACTTTAACCTCAGAAATTGCCTTGTTCTAACAGGGCAGCAACTCCAGAACTTTACCCAAGCCAACCTGTTTACTTCTTGGACATTTATCACCAATACCTTCGGTGGCCAACTGACACTAATAGTGCTATAAATTTGTGGACAAACGTATGTGTTTATCTTATACTCTGTAAACTGTTCTTTTTTTATATCTCAATAAAGCTCTTTGAAAGAAAAAAAAACTTACTTAGAAGCTCCCAATTTAGCACTGTTGATAAGATTAGCCTGGGACACCCATTAAAAAGGGCTAAGAGCAGAACCTCCCCTCCTGTATACTAAAAGACCCATTATACAAACAGAAACAATATGAAGTCAGTATATTTTTAAAACTTTGGGGCTTAGTTAGGAGTCTGAAAATCAGCACGTTATTTAAAAATAAGAAAAAAAAAACCAATAAATTATGATTACCTGATAATTTGATCTCCATCTGTGGGAGGAGAGTCCACTGCTTCATTCATCACTTGTGGGAACAAATACCCAAGCTCTCGAGGATACTGAATAAACAAAACGGGAGGGTAAAAGGAGGCGGACCCTATACTGAGGGCACCACAGCCTGCAGAACCTCTCCCCTAAAAACAGCTTCCGCCAAAGCAAAAACTTCAAACTTTTAAAATTTTGCAAAAGTATGTAAGGACCACCAAGTAGCCGCCTTACAAATTTGCTCCACAAAGGCCTCGTTCTTAAAGGCCCAAGAAGAGGCCACAGCCCTAGTTGAGTGAGCCGTAACCCTCTGAGGAGGCTTATGTCCCCCTTCTCATAGGCCAAACGGATAATGCTCCTCAACCAAAAAGACAGAAGTGGAAGAGGCCCTCTACCCCTTATGCTTCCCAGCATACACCACAAACAAGGACGAAGTCTGTCTGAAATCTTTCGTGGCCTGAAGATAATACTTCAAAGCTCGAACCACATCCAAGTTATGAAGTAACCTTTCCTTAGATGAAGAAGGGTTAGGACACAAGGAAGGAACTACTATCTCCTGATTGATATTACGATTTGACACCACCTTGGGAAGAAATCCCAAACCAGCGCGAAGTATAGCAATAGCCAGAAGAAACAGAACCTTCCAGGAAAGAATCTTAATGTCAAGAGCATGCATAGGCTCAAACGGAGCCCTCTGTAAAACCTTCAGAACCAAGTTCAAGCTCCAAGGGGGAGCCGAAGGTCTAAAAACCGGTCTGATTCTGGACAGAACCTGAACAAAAGACTGAATATCAGGAAGCTCCTCTAGCTGCTTGTGTAACAGAACCAATAAGGCCGAAATCTGTCCATTTAAGGAACTAGTGGCAAGGCCCTTATCCAAACCACCTTGAAGAAAAGCCAGAATCCTGGATACCCTAATCTTATGCCAGGGATATTTATGTTCCTCACATCAAGATAGATAGGTCCTCCACACCTTATGATAGATGCGATGAGTGACCGGCTTCCTGGCCTGAATGAGAGTATCAATCACTCTCTCTCCGAAAACCCTCTCTTGGCCAAGACTAGGCATTCAACCTCCACGCAGTTAGCCTCAGAGAATCAAGATTTTGGTGGCGAAAAGGACCCTGCACCAGCAGATCTCTGCGACTGGGTAACCTCCATGGAGGAGATGACGACATCCCCACTAGATCCGCAAACCATGTCCTCCGTGGCCACCATGGAGCAATCAGAATGGTTGAAGTCTGCTCCTGTTTGATGTGGGCCACCACTCGAGGGAGAAGTGGCAATGGGAGAAATATGTAGTACTAGGTTGAACTCCCAAGGGACAGTCAAGGCATCTATCAGCTCCGCCTGAGGATCCCTGAACCACGACCTGTATATGGGTAGCTTGGAGTGGAGTTTGGACGCCATGAGGTCTATCTCCAGCGTCCCGCATCTCTTGCAGATCTCCGTAAACACCTCGGGATGGAAAGCCCATTCCCCCGGATGAAACGATTGTTTGCTGGGAAAATCCGCTTCCCAGTTGTCCACACCCGGAATGTGGATCGCTGAGAGTGAACCATTGTGGGTCTCTGCCCGTTCCAGAATCAGAGATACTTCCCTCATGGCAAGGGAGCTTCTCGTTCCCCACTGACGGTTTATGTAGGCAACCAAGGTAATGTTGTCCGACTGGAATCTGATGAATTGGGACGACCCCAGGGGGGGCCAAGCCCTCAGAGCGTTGAATATCGTTCGAAGTTCCAGAATATTTATCGGTAGAGTTGACTCCTCTCGAGTCCACTTGCCCTGTGCCCTTCTGGCAACCCAAACAGCTCCCCATCCTGATAGATTGCATCCATGGTCACAATCTCAGAGGATGGCCTTAAGAAGGATGTCCCCTGGTACAGCTGTCCCGGACGGATCCACCAAGAGAGGGATTCCCTCACTTGGTTGTCCAGAGATATCTGCTGGGATAGATCTGAGTGATCGCCGTTCCATTGTCTCAACATGCATAACTGAAGAGGTATCAGATGGAACCTGGCGAATAGAATGACATCTATGCTGGATACTATGAGCCCAATCACCTCCATACACCTGGCCACAGATGGCCTTGAGGAGGACTGAAGGGCAAGACAGCTGGACGCAATTTTGGCCCATCTCTGGTCTGTCAAAAATATCTTCATGGATATGGAATCTATTATTGTACCCAGGAACTCCACTCTGTTGCTGGGAACCAGAGAACTCTTCCCCTCGTTTATCTTCCATCCATGGGATCGACGGAGAAGAAGAGCCCTCGAGTGGTCCCCCGCAAGACTTGAGGATGGAGCCTGGACCAGAATATTGTCCAGGAAAGGAGCCACCACAATACCTCTGGCTCTCGCTACCACGAGCAGCGATCCCAGAACCTTCGTAAAGACTCTTGGGGCAGTCCCCAGACAGGAACTTGTTGAGGCACTTTAGGTCCAGAATTGGGCGGAACGTGCCCTCCTTCTTTGGAACCATGAAAAGGTTTGAATAGTACCCTAGAGCCCTTTCTGCTAGAGGTACTGGAATGATTACACCGAGAGATGAGAGATCCCTCATGCACTCTAGAAAGGCGCCTCTCTTCTCTGGTCTTGAGGATAGGTTTGATAGTAGGAATCTGCCCCTGGGTGGATGAGTTTTGAACCCTATCCTGTAACCCTGGGGGATAACCTCCAGAACCCAAGGGTCCTGTACGTCTCTTATCCAAGCCTTTGCGAACAGAGATAGTCTGCCCCCTACACGATCCAGAAATAGATTGGGGGCTGCCCCTTCATGTCGACTTTGTATCGGCGGGCTTCTTGCTCTGCTTGGACTTGTTCCAAGATTGAGCTGGCTTCCAAGATCCCTTGGACTGTTCGGCCTTCGTGGCAGGCTGCTGGTGCTGAGACTTGTCTGAACGAAAGGGACGAAAAGTAGAGCCCTTAGGCTTATTCTTCTTATCCTGTGGAAGGAAAGCACTCTTGTCTCCCGTGACCGTGGATATGATAGAGTCCAGGCCTGCACCAAAGAGAACTTTCCCTTGAAACAGGAGGGATAGTAATCTCGACTTGAAAGTCATGTCAGCCAACCACTTTAACCACAGGGCCCTATGGGTTAGAACAGAAAAACCTGATATCTTGGCATTCAGACAAATGTCCTGCATATATGCATCACAGATAAAAGAGTTAGCTACCCTTAAGGCCTTAATCTTTTCTTATATCTCCTCTAGGGGAGTCTCCTCCTCCACCATAGCAGATAGTGCGTCACATCAGTAGGTAGCCGCTCCCATCATTGCAGCTGCAGGTTGGAAAACCCACCCCGTAAGTTGAAACATCTTTCTCAACATGGACTCTAACGTTTTATCCATGGGCTCCTTAAACAATGAACTATCTTCGAGGGGAATAGTTGTACGCTTAGCAAGCGTGGAGATAGCTACATCTACCTTTGGAATGGCCCCCCATAGCTCTAGCTGAGAGTCCAGAACGGGAAACAACTTCTTAAAAGAGGTAGAAGAACAGGACGAGTCCATTTTCTCCCACTCATTCTTAATAATAGTAGCCATTTTACGGGCACTAGTTTAGGGATCGAAGGTTCTTCCGGGAGTTTCAGTTCCGGAACCTCCAACGTAGCAAGCACTTATTTCAGTAAAAAAAGCACAAATGCTCCATTTTAAACTTAAAATCTGGCTCCTCCATAGTCGGAGGTTTCGAAGACGCTGATTCTGACCCAGAGAGTTTCACCCTTCGACGAGTCGGAGGCGTCATCGTCGGATAATCTCTCAGGCTGAGAGACATAAAACGGAGTAGATGACCCCTGGGGCGGAAGGCTATGTCTTTCCCTTCACTTGCGCTTCGCAGGGTGTGGTAGGGTATGGAAGGCTGCAGAAACCGCTTCTTGCAACTGGGCAGCGAAATCTGGCGGCCATGAGGACCCTCCCGCGGGGGTATCAGTAGGGCCTTGGGGAGCTACATGTAATTGTATATGGATGTTGGGAACGGACCTCACGGGACGGAGAATCCTCAGAGGTGGACGGCTCAGTAATACTAATTATCTTATTCTTTTTAGATATTGCAATCAAAGCATGTGAAACACAGTTGAGCAGGTGGATCAACCTGTACCTCTACACAATAAACACAGGTATTCGATTTAATTAAAGAGGGAGTATCCTCTAGCATATCAGAGTCCTCCATAGCTTACGCCTTTAATACGGACTAGAGATATTAAATGGCACCTTTATACACCAATGGCCGTGGCACTCACCACCGCCCACTCACCACATGACCCGGACCACAGAGAAACCGTTATGTCTCCTGCAACTGCCGATCAGGAAAGAGGAAGGGAAAACACCCTGTCACATGGAGTGCCACGCAGGACCGCCCCTGCACTAAGAAAAAATGCGCCAAGAAGGCAGCGCCGATCTTACGCCTGACTGTTCACACATTGCTGGAGCATCATCTCACACATGATAGATCAAACACAATAAATAGTATGCATAAATCCCCCCCTGTTAAATAATCCCCTTTCCAGGGATATTAACCCATGATTCTATAGAGATAAAAGGAGACACACTGTGACCCTGTCTTCTTGCGTTATCATATGAGTATAAAATGAAACGATCTTACCAGAATCTATGCCGTGGAATAGGAACACCGCCCTTCGAGTGTGACAGGTTAGTAGCATCGCTCCTGAGTCCTGACATGGACTTGAGAGAATAAAGCAGGCAGCGAAACTCGTCAACACTGATTGCTTAAGGAGCTGTTAATATGAGTCGGGATGGTTTCGCAGGAGAACTCCCCCTGCATCTCCGGACTCTAAATTTTACCCATACTCTCACTGAGAGGCTGACAGGACTACTTAAAAGTCCAGTCCCATTTCGAAGAGTACGACCCTCCATAAGATACTACTCTAATCTTCCGACACTTCTCTGCCAACCTCCTGTGATGAAAGGCAAAGAATAACTGGGGGATGAGGGGAGTGGGTGAGGTATTTAAGCCTTTGGCTGGGTGTCTCTGCCTCCTTCTGGTGGCCATGTTCGTAATTCCCACAAGTAATGAATGAAGCAGTGGACTCTCCTTCCATTCAGATGAAAACATGGTTACAAAAACACTCCCAGATGGGCCATATAAATGGATCATCTACAAAACATTTATGCAGTAATTTTAATTTTGAGTATACTTGTATAAAGTAAAAGCTATTATAGCTCAAACACATTTACAAATATGCTGCATGTGCCCGGTGCATTCAAAAGCCATACCTGCGTCAGTAGCTTGTATGATGACAGGACACACGCCACCCTGAGCTGATGAACCTACAGAATGAGGGTGCAGGGGACGTGTGCAGCGTATGTTTATATACCGCTGACACAATGATAACTTTTACTAAAAACATTTTTTGCAAAATTGCTTCTATTCAAATTTGTAATGCACGTGTGTCCTTTTAAAATGATACGGTAGGGCTTCACCAATTTAAAGGAACATTGTACACTAGATTTTTCTTTGCATAAATGTTTTGTAGATCCATTTATATAGCCCATCTGGGAGTGTTTTTGTAACAATTTATAGTTTTGCTTATTTCTTAATAACATTGTGCTGATTTTCAGACTCCTAAACAAGCCCCAAAGTATCAGATGTAGTCTACAGAATCTAATTGCTATTGTTTGCGTAATGGATCTTTTCATATGCAGGGGAGGGGAGAGTTTGCTCTTTCTGGTTTTCCAGCTCCTTTCACTGGGTGTTCCAGCCTAACATCATCAACAGTGCTAAACTGGGAGCTTCTAAGTAAGTTTTTAAAAATGTTTTATACTGGATTTTTAGATCAGTATCTGTGCATATGATTCTTTATAGTAGTGTTTTACATGCAGTTATATGAAAATTGGTGTGCACTGTCCATTTAAAGTAAAGGTAAACTTTGATGAATGAAAGCCCGTTTTTTAAAAATACTATTAAAATAGGGGCACTTTTATTCATCAAAGTTTAGAAAGCAGCCATTTTGATTAAAAACTTACCATTGTTCTTTTCACAGCCAGAGCAGCTTCCCCCAACCAGAGATCCTCTCTTCACATGTCATAATAGACTAATCCGGCTTCCTCCAATCACGGCTTTCCCCCCAGGGGAGTCATTGCCTGAGGCCATGCCGTGATTGGAGGTAGCCGGATTAGTCATTGCTGACGTGTGAAGAGAGGATCTCCGGGTGTGGGAAGCTGCTCTGGCTGTGAAAGAACAAAGGTACGTTTTTAAACAAAACGGCTGCTTTCCAAACTTTGATGAATGAAAGTGCCCCTGTTTTTAATAGTATTTTTAAAAAACGGGGTTTCATTCATCAAAGTTTACCTTCACTTTAAGTATTTTGATAAATAAGGTGGCAATAAACTGTGTAATATAAATTAGCACATAAAAATAAGCAAAGTCATTTGCTAAAACATAAAACCTGAAAGAGCAAAAGAGCAGCCAGACTCCCGGTGTCTTAACCTATCCCAAGCTTTACCACCCCTTCCATAGCTTTGTATTGAAGCACAGACCCATGTACTGTGGCGTGGGACATTCTTTCCTCTCTTGATGAACTGCATCTTTCTGTTTTGACTTAGACTTGTGCTACTATACGCATAGCAATTGAACATACGGCCATGAGCGTCACGGGGGGGGGTGTCTGTGCAAATACCACTCCCAGAATTTTCTATTTTATTTGCTTTCTTTGTAGGTAGTTACCTTATGCTCCAGCAGCAGGGGGCACCCTCTCGCAAGTCCTCTAACCCCTGCTACTGCAATACTATTAGCTTTATGGACTTCTAGCAAACTGTCATGCAGGGTAAACTGCTGAGGGAACTGAGGGGCCTGTCTGACTGAATCCTTCCCTGCAGACCCACTTAGTAAGGCATCAGTTTACTCCTCCTACAAATTTCTGTCGAGTGCAGGCTGTTTATGTACTGAATAATATAAAGCTTATTTTATTTCATATGTGTCACTAAGTTGGCTGATAGTTGATTCCGGTCACAGAGATATCTATTGATATTTATTTTGTAATGATAAAAAAGGAGCTAGTGCCAGCCTTTCCTTCCCTCTTTACTGTTGCTGTGACCCTCCAGGGTTAGTTCCCTCCTCGTTATTTTCTCTAGCTACTTTCCCTGGTAGAAACTCCCTCATCCTAGCTTCTCTAGCTACTGTGCAGGGTCTGCCAGACTTTATATAAAGAGAGGTTTTTCAGCATGTTTAGCACCAAATAGAGCAGCATACTGGAGTACACTAGTGTTCATGTGTGCTCCATGTGGGTCACGCTGCATTCTTTTTTTCTATGGTGTGATTTTCAGAACGTATGACTCTCGGGATCCTCCTTGCTCTGTCTGGCTCATTCTACAACCAGCATAAATGAACATTCTAATTATCATATTTACTTTGAGTACAAGCTTCTATGAAATCTAATAAACCGTGATTTAATTTATAGTTAAGTTTGCTATAATTTATGTAAAGTGTGAAAAAAAGCAGAATATTCAGTTGAGAAAGTGACGGAAGGGAAGTGGGTTTCCCTGGTAAACATCTGTCACAGAGATAAGGTAATCAGATTTATGGACCTTCATACACTTATCTGAGAGCGGAAATGAGTGAAAGCAACAGAAAACGACAAGGGCAACAAAAGTGTTTTTAAAACCTAAGTGTCTAATCACATTCTGACTGACACCGGGTATCCCTCTGAAGCCTACATCTGCATGATGAAGTACTGGTCATCAGAGGCATCTGCACTCCTCTTTATTATAATGCTTACAATGAAGACGCACCACTAACACAATTTTCTGATATTTTTATCATCCCAAGTGCTGTATTTTCAGAGGGCAGAGTTAGGGGTGTAAATAAATCTCACTGGGGCCCTAGGCAAAAGTTATGTGGCGCCTGCCATGTGTGCAGTGCACTTTTTGGCCATTTGCTACCAACATAAACTGAGCCGCAGTCACATAGGAGCAAGAGGTGTAGTTTCTGTGTGACTGGGTCATTTTTCCACCATTGATATGTATTTTCTGTAAAAATATGGCGGCAAGTTTTCTGTACAGCAACAATGTGGTGGCAATTTCATCATTTTCGTAAAGGCAAATCCAAACACTTTCCTTACACTGTAAGCCCCGTTTATCAGGGGGGCACACAGACATAAAGTAGTTAAAGCTCGGACCCTACCAGATTCCCCTGTAGTGACCCCTAGAGGTTTAGGCCCAGTCTCAAGTGAGACCTTTGAGACCACTGTAGTTACTCCCCTAGGAGGAGTGTTTCTAATAGATAGCTGATTCTTGTGATGTTTGCAGCAGAGACACGGATTCCGGTACCCGTTTGCCATAAGAGTGAAGATGCGCAGGGATCAAGTTATTATAGGGTTCTGGAATGCTATGCTAATTGTGGTGTGCTATGCTATATAAAAAACATTGTAGCCTATAGCAGAGAAACCAAACTGTTTTGTATGTATGTATATATATATATATATATATATATACACACACATATATATATATATATATACACATACACACATATACACACATATAATATATACACACATATATATATATATACATACACACAGATATATATATATATATATACACACACACACATATATAAGCAACTCATAGATCCCCCGGGTAGGCCCATAGTGGCGGGCATTGGCTCGTTAATGAGCCCTACCTCACAGTTTTTGGATAAAATTTTGGCCCCATTGGTAACACAAGGCAAATCATATGTCAGGGACACGATACAATTCATTGAAAAAATTGATGGTATTAAACAGATAGATGACAATGTCATCCTGGCCACCTGGGACGTTACTTCCCTTTACACAGTCATTCCCCATGATGTGGGGATAGACTGTGTAGGTGAAGCTTTAGCAAAATGTAAGTTGTACAGTGGTATTCAACAAGAATGGCTGCTAGAGTTACTCACTTTGGTACTTACAAATAATTTTTTCCTCTTTGATAACCATTTCTACATTAAAAAAACAGGCACAGCGATGGGGTCGAATGTGGCCCCATCCTATGCCTGTTTGGTGATGGATGCCATAGAGGAAAGGCATGTTTACACTAGTCCACTTTTTTCCAAATATTGTCTGGGGTGGTTCCGCTACATAGATGATTTGTTCATCGTGTGGCGGGGCCCCCCGAAGACATTAATGGAATTTAAAAACTTCATAGAGAATGCAGTACCTTTCCTTAGATTTAGCAGCAAGATGGATCAACAGAAAGTGGAGTTCTTGGACACAATTGTATATAAAAAAGAGGGAGGATTGGTTACAGACATTTTTGTAAAAAGTACAGATAGGAACACACTTTTGCATAGAGAGAGCTTTCACCCTCCACGAGTCTTTCAAAGTGTGCCTAGGTCACAGTTATTAAGAATGGACAGAATTGTATCAGACCCACTTATCAGACGTGATAGGTCAGAGAGCATGAAGAGCAAATTTATCAGCAGGGGCTATGATGCTCAAGAGTTTATGATTATTGAGGAATCTCTGAAAAACAGCCCAGTCAGAATAAACGACAAAAAAGGAAAGAACATAACTAAAGGAAAAAGAATTAATTTTGTTAGCTCTTACAGTACTTTGAGTAAGAGAGTACACAATATTATAAAAAAACATTGGTATCTCCTACGAGACACCTGTCCAGAGATTGAGGAATTCAGGGAAGTCCCCAGGGCCGCATACAGAAAGGGCCACACGATAGGCAGGAAGTTGGTACATGCCATATCTGAGAAATTTAGGAGTGATACTCCAAAACAATTTTTTGGAACACCCAAGGAAGGCACATTTCCTTGTTTGGGGTGTGCACAGTGCAATAATGTCATCAAGGGGGGAGTTATATCCCACCCATATACAGGGAGGAAATATCATATCAAAGGATATTACACATGTGATTCAACTTATGTTGTCTATGCGCTTAAGTGTCCCTGTGGGCTCCTATACGTTGGGGAGACCACCCAAAAGATAAGGGACAGCATATGCCAACATAAGTCGACCATACGTAATATTAAAATGTAGCACTTGCCAGTTCCTGCACACTTTGCAGAAATGGGACACCAGGCTAATCAGCTTAGGTATTTAATAATTGACAGTGCCCCCAAAAGACTTAGAGGGGGTGATAGGCAGAGGGACCTACTGAACCGAGAAGCTAAATGGATTTGGCTCCTCAATACTCTTCACCCCAAGGGGTTAAACAGGGAGTTCGATATAATTCCCATGTAACATATAAATTAGACACTATTATTAGTATTAAATATAGTGGATTTAATGTATCTTCAGGTATTTGTGCTTGATGCAACAATGTTTATATGGTTGGTGACTTGCTGCAATTGTTTTTAATAGGTTGTCCAATTCTTGTTTTCAGGGGTGTAAAGGGTTAAAATGATGTGTTGACTTTTTTCTTTTTCCACAGGATATGTGATGATGTGAAGTACCTGTTAGACACTCCCCTGCTCTGTAATTGGTCACCTGTTTTATGTTGGACCCTTTAAAAAGGGTGTGTGTGTCAGTTGTAAATTAGCTTGAGAAAGGGGCAGGAGCCCCGAAATGTTGCTTTAATAAAAAGGTTCAGCCTTTTGAATACGTGTGCTACCTTTATTCTCTATACACACACACACACACACATATATATATATATATATATATATACACACACACACATATACATATATATATATATATATACATATATACACACATATATATATATATATATATATATATACACACACACACACACGTATTTATATATATACGCATACATACACACACACACATACACACACACACACACACACATCAGGTCTATGTTAGTAAGCCAACAAAAAGATGCCAATATGTTTGAAACCTGCATGCAAGGAAATCCCTAAAAGAACTGATCTAAAAGATACGCTGCAAAAAAAACTGGCTTATGAAAACAAAAAATCTTCCACCTTGGCTTAGGATTCAGTTGAATAAGAGTCAAACAGAACAGCACTTTGAAAGCTGCTATGTGTTACCCATGATGTTTGCAGAAAGTTTAAGAGTCACTTTCATTACTGATTAAACTTGCAAGAGTTAACCCCTTTGCTTCCAGAGGGAGCAGACCTATCTGGCAACCAAGAGATTAATAGCAGTCTCTTTTACAAATACGGACTCCCTTACTGATCAACAGATATCATATCACTGTTATTAGGTCTCCTGAGCTGTAACACATCAGGCTATAGTTACAATCACAAAGCCTGGGTGTAACAGACGGTAATCAGTCCCTTCCGTGACATTTTGCTCAATGATGTAATGTGGGTGGCTCTGTACAGCTCCTCGATTAAACAGTTAATCCAGAAGACTCTAAGAAGGCAGGGAGGGGACCAATCTCTTATACAAAACTTTCCAATTAAGGGCTTTGCATCAGGGTTGGGCACAGCGACACTTACCCACTCCCTGTGTGTTGGTGGATCAAGCAGAATGTGCTATAGAAATGCACCGGTAATATCAGATGTAATGTTAAGGTGGTGATGAAAGTATGTTGTTGTCAAATCAATTACAGAAAGGCATTTATTTTTACAAAAAACTGGTATTGCTGGTAACAAAAAATCAACTGCTTATAACTGTCACTGAAAACTGCAAAATATGGGCAGACTCTAAAGGGACATTCCGGTCAAAATATAAATGCACATAGATGAATTACATCTTTGACTAGAAACATATTTGCAATATACTTGTGTTGGCAAAAATGCTTCTAGTAAAAGTTATCACTGTTTTTGTGTTAATATTTTTCTCTGCACGTGCATGTGAAGCATAGCTAGATTATTCACAGTGCATCAGCATTTTAAGCACTGCAGCTGCCCAGAGTGCCAGTGGGGCTTATATCATATCAGCTATCAACAAATTGAGCTGGTGCACGGTGCATACTTAAATACACTTTTTACCATGTATCTAAGCCTCTGCAGGCTGCACCCTTATCTCAGTTCTTTTGACAGACTTGCATATTAGCCAATCAGTGCTGACACCTAAACAACTCCACGGGAGTGAGCACAATGTTATCTATAGGACCCACATGAAATAGCACTGTCTAACTATGAAAAACTGTCAAAATGCAATGAGATAAGAGGCAGTTTTGAACGGTTTATAAATCATTTTGAGCCTACGTAGGTTTAGCTTTCAGTAAAGAATACCAAGGAAACAGCAAATTTGATAAAAGTAAATTGGAAAGTTGTTTAAAATTGTGTGCCCTATCTGAATCATGAAAGTTTCATTTTGACTAGACTGTCACTTTAAAGGGACATAAAAGAGCGAAAACAAAATGTTCAAGCATTTTGCACTGATACGTGTTTAACTCCTGTAAATGGATTAAACACACAATTAAAGTCAGCTCCAGACCAGCAACACTATTGGAACCTAGCTGAACACATCCAGTGAGCCAAAGACAAGGGGCATATGCGTGTAGTCACCAATCAACAGCTAATTCCCAGTACTGCATTGCATTGTTGCTTCTGAGCCTACCTAGGTATGCCTTTTTAGCAAACGATGCCAAAAGAACAAAGTAAATTCAAATAGAAGTAAACTGAAAAGTCTTGTAAAATTGTACCCGACTACAAAGTATCTAAATGATGAAAGTCTAATTAGGACTTTCATACCCATTTAAGAAAGGGTCAAGACCGGGTCTATATTTATCCCCTGGCAGCCAGAGAGGGATGTTATGCGTTTGTTGGACAGACCTTAGGCCCATGTCTAATAAGTAAGGGTTTTTGTGTATATGTTGCACGTGAACTGCTGATTTCTAGTGACAAATCTGCAGCTTTAGAGTCTTGCGCACATTGTTTGCAATCAGTCTATATATATAACACAAACAGTTCTAAAACTCTGTCCAACTACTGAAGTTATGATTCTATTTTGAGCATCAATTACTTTCTTACTGACATGTGACATACACCTCGGTGACACATGCTTCTCCGACACTACAGGAATGGTAATAGGATGTGGCTACAGATTAAAGAATTAAAAACAAAGTCATTTTCTTCTGGAGTGTGGCAGACCTAATTATTCTGAATGAATCAACAGAAAACATTGCTCAGTGAATGGTCCGTAACTGACTCATCAAAGAGAAATATTATAAAACTTGCCATGCTCTTCACCGTGCGCCTCCTGGTAATGACCTCGCAGGTTATCAGACTAAGGCAGTTTGATGTTGATGTAGAATAAGGAATTGGAATATTTGGATGTAGACTCAGGATTTTAGAGCGTGCAGACTGCTATAATCTTATGACTAATTCTAGAATGTTGACAAGTAAGCCTGTTACAACTGTAAAATGTTTGTTAAAGCAAATACCAATGCAGAAAAAAAGGGAAATTCAGAAATGGAAATTTGATCAAAAGTGACATAACTGATGAATTGAAAACTGCGTAATATGCGGCACGTCTAAATAAAAGATAAAAACAAAAACTTGTATTTTTCACATATTTAAAATGTGTGGCTTTGAATGCATTGAACATCTTTCAACTACAGCCTAACACCTAAATATAATATCATATAACCAACTATTCATAGCTAAGGCGGTATTACTAAATAACCGTCCATTCCTTGTGCAAGGGAAACTAAAACCAATTTTTTTTTCTTTCATGATTCGGATAGAGCAGCAAATGTAAGCAACTTCATAATTTACTCCTATTATCAATTGTTCTTCGTTCTCTTGAGATCTTTATTTGAAAAGCAGGAATAAAAGCTTAGGAGCCGGCCCATTTTAGGTTCAGCACCTGGGTACTGCTTGGTGATTGGTGGGTAAATGTAGCTACCAATCAGAAAGCACTATCCAGGGTGCTGAACCAAAAATAGGCTGGCTCCTAATCTTTCAATTCTGCTTTTTCAAATAAAGATACCAAGAAAACGAAGAAAAATTAAGGAGTAAAAGAGATAATAGATAAAAGGAGATAACATTGCATGCTCTATCCAAATCATGAAAGAAAAATATTTGGGTTTAGTATCCCTTTAAAGGTGGTATTGGTAAATACTATAATATTACAATTAGTAGAGGCTCATTAAGCTCATTACATTACATGAGCATACAGTTTAACAGGAGTATACTGTGCTCTAAAGGAGAGACAATAATATTTTGAAATACTCCAGATCAGTCCAAATAAAAAATGGTATCCTTCTAGTATTACCTAAGCATAGACCATTGCTAGCACACTAATACTAATATAGTATGCTATAACTAAACACTATTCACAAAAGAAGGTTTCGCCAGACTATAAGAGTAAAAGAAAAATTTGTCTTTATTTGTTGGAGTACTGCAACAAAGTATAGGGCATACACACAAGCACACTGGCGTAGCACAGGATGGTTTACGCGTTTCGGCTTACATAGCCGTAGTCATAACTAAACACTGCAGTAGAATAGACCATACATTGTTAAATGACTAAATTCAATGGCTAAAATCTTATACTACTCCAGCCGCACAAGACAGCATATATTGCTTACAACACAACCCTTTTGGACAGCAGCAATTTAAAGCACTAGGCTGCCAATAATACAGTGTCCCCTGTTCTGCCAGCAACACACAGAGCAATTGTTTGATCCCCTTTATGTTAGTAACACATAAAACATAAATTTAACTTCCTTAGGCCTAGATTTGGAGTTTTGTCGGTAACGACCCGAAAAACTAACGCCGGCTTTTTTCTGGCCGCACCATAAAAATAACTCTGGTATCGAGAGTCCACATAAAGGCTGCGTTAGGCTCCAAAAAAGGAGCGTAGAGCATTTTTAACGCAGCTTCAACTCTCGATACCAGAGTTGCTTACGGACGCGGCCAGCCTCAAAAACGTGCTCGTGCACGATTCTCCCATAGGAAACAATAGGGCTGTTTGAGCTGAAAAAAAACCAAACACCTGCAAAAAAGCCGCGTTCAGCTCCTAACGCAGCCCCATTGTTTGCTATGCGGTAACCCTTCCTACGTCTGCACCTAACACTCTAACATGTACCCCGAGTCTAAACACCCCTAACCTTACACTTATTAAACCCTAATCTGCCGCCCCCGCTATCGCTGACCCCTGCATATTATTATTAACCCCTAATCTGCCGCTCCGTAAACCGCCGCTACTTACATTATCCCTATGTACCCCTAATCTGCTTCCCTAACATCGCCGACCCCTATATTATATTTATTAACCACTAATCTGCCCCCCACAACGTCGCCTCCACCTGCCTACACTTATTAACCCCTAATCTGCCGACCGGACCTGAGCGCTACTATAATAAAGTTATTAACCCCTAATCCGCCTCACTAACCCTATCATAAATAGTATTAACCCCTAATCTGCCCTCCCTAACATCGCCAACACCTAACTTCAATTATTAACCCCTAATCTGCCGACCGAATCTCGCCGCTATTCTAATAAATGTATTAACCCCTAAAGCTAAGTCTAACCCTAATACTAACACCCCCCTAAGTTAAATATAATTTAAATTTAACGAAATTAATTATCTCTTATTAAATAAATTATTCCTATTTAAAGCTAAATACTTACCTGTAAAATAAATCCTAATATAGCTACAATATAAATTATAATTATATTATAGCTATTTTAGGATTTATATTTATTTTACAGGTAACTTTGTATTTATTTTAACCAGGTACAATAGCTATTAAATAGTTAAGAACTATTTAATAGCTAAAATAGTTAAAATAATTACAAATTTACCTGTAAAATAAATACTAACCTAAGTTACAAATAAACCTAACACTAGACTATCAATAAATTAATTAAATAAACTACCTACAATTACCTACAATTAACCTAACACTACACTATCAATAAATTAATTAAATACAATTGCTACAAAGAAATACAATTAAATAAACTAGCTAAAGTACAAAAAATAAAAAAGAACTAAGTTACAAAAAATAAAAAAATATTTACAAACATAAGAAAAATATTACAACAATTTTAAACTAATTACACCTACTCTAAGCCCCCTAATAAAATAACAAAGCCCCCCAAAATAAAAAAATGCCCTACCCTATTCTAAATTACTAAAGTTCAAAGCTCTTTTACCTTACCAGCCCTGAACAGGGCCCTTTGCGGGGCATGCCCCAAGAAATTCAGCTCTTTAGCCTGTAAAAAAAAACCATACAATACCCCCCCCAACATTACAACCCACCACCCACATACCCCTAATCTAACCCAAACCCCCCCTTAAATAAACCTAACACTAAGCCCCTGAAGATCATCCTACCTTGTCTTCACCATACCAGGTTCACCGATCGGATCAGAAGAGCTCCTCCGATGTCCAGATCCAAGCCCAAGCGGGGGGCTGAAGAGGTCCATGATCTGGCTGAAGTCTTCATCCAAGCGGGCCAGAAGAGGTCTTCCATCCGATTGAAGTCTTCATCCAAGCGGCATCCATCCGGAGCGAAGCGGCAGCATCCTGAAGACCTCCACCGCGGAACATCTATCCTGGCCGACGACTGAACGACGAATGACGGTTCCTTTAAATGACGTCATCCAAGATGGCGTCCCTCGAATTCCGATTGGCTGATAGGATTCTATCAGCCAATCGGAATTAAGGTAGGAATATTCTGATTGGCTGATGGAATCAGCCAATCAGAATCAAGTTCAATCCAGATTGAGCTCGCATTCTATTGGCTGTTCCGATCAGGGGTTAATAAATATAATATAGGGGTCGGCGGTGTTAGGGGCAGCAGATTAGGGGTACATAAGGATAACGTAGGTGGCGGCGCTTTGCGGTCGGCAGATTAGGGGTTAATAAGTGTAGGCAGGTGGAGGCGACGTTGAGGGGGCCAGATTAGGGGTTAATAAATATAATACAGGGGTCGGCGGTGTTAGGGGCAGCAGATTAGGGGTACATAAGGATAACATAGGTGGCGGTCGGCAGATTAGGGGTTAAAAAATTTTTTTCGAGTGTCGGCGATGTGGGGGGACCTCGGTTTAGGGGTACATAGGTAGTTTATGGGTGTTAGTGTACTTTAGAGCACAGTAGTTAAGAGCTTTATAAACCGGCGTTAGCCCAGAAAGCTCTTAACTACTGACTTTTTTTCCTGCGGCTGGAGTTTTGTCGTTAGATGTCTAACGCTCACTTCAGAAACTACTCTAAATACCGGAGTTAGAGAAATCCCATTGAAAAGATAGTATACGCAATTTACGTAAGGGGATCTGCGGTATGGAAAAGTCGCGGCTGGAAAGTGAGCGTTAGACCCTATTTTGAGTGACTCCAAATACCGGCGGTAGCCTAAAACCAGCGTTAGGAGCCTCTAACGCTGGTTTTCACGGCTAACGCCAAACTCTAAATCTAGGCCTTTGTGCTTTGTTTGTGCCCATATCCCTTAGAACTAGTGACCTTGTTTTACCAGGAACATGCACTAGATTTAGCCCACTTTTTGCCAATAACAGAAAGAGCTGAGAATGAGTGTGTCACTGTTAGAATGGTCCAGTAGGCAACTTTAGCCCAAGCACAGTATAGTGTGCACGTGTGAATCTTCTTCCAATGTGGATATACAACCACCCTTTCTCAGATGTCCGTCACCAGAAGACAATGACATGTTTATTATTAATAAATCTTATTGCCTGACAATACCATTAATAACTTCTTATATCTCTGCTATCCCTGCTTAGCTAAATGATATCCAGAACCAAAATAGAATGTGCACCATACTAACAACTAAACACATACAGGAAGAAACCTACTATAATATATACATTAGTCCTTCCTTTTCTCACCCTGACTTTGCTGGCCCTGTCTATGCCCAGCTCCGCTCATTGCACACCTATGCTCTCACCCTTCCCAGTGCCACCTCACCCACAAAACAAGATGGGCCACCACTAACAAGTCCCTTCTCCTCGCTGTCCTGGAAAGCTTGGAAGTTATGGAATTCTAACAGTTTTCCTGCTGTGGTATTCAGTGAACCGAAAACCTTTTGGCTTGATTTCAAAGTAAAAAAAATAAGCTTTTATGTTATTTTTTCATACTAAAGTTCAACTTGTACAAATGAGAAAAAAGTCATGCAATCTTCATAGTCTACCATATGTAACCATGTCTTGTCCATCACTATTGTGCGGGAATCTCTTTAGCAGCCTTAGTGAGACCCAGTGGCGTAGCGTGGCTTCTCAGCGCCCAGGGCAAGGCAAGAATTGCGCCCCCCTAATCCATTAGCATTGACTGAGTCTCTTCCACCAGTACAGTAGCGATTGGCAAATTTGCTTTGAATATAGGAGACAGCTCAACAACTTAGGAGACAGGTTTTTGTTTTAAAACAAACAAAGCTTTATTTTAACAACAAAAATATATACTATATATATATATATATATATATATATATATATATATATATATATATATATATATATATATATAATTCTAAACTCTACATTCATCCTTAAAAATTAGGATTCAATATGGTTGCAGGCAGGCAGCCATTACTTTATTATATACATTAAGTAAGTAGATTATATAACTTAACAATTACATTTTTTATGGTTTAATATTTAAACATGGGATTTAATTTTTAAAAACATCTGAGCCAGCATGCCAGAGTGTGAGAGTGATCTATGCTGCTTTAAAGTGAAAGCCAGTTATTTTTTTTAAATTCATTTTTAACCTGGGTAAAACATACAAGATGTAGATCATTTACATCTTGTATGTTTTATTTTACCCAGGTTAAAAATGAATTTGAAATAAAATAACCAGCTTTCACTTTAAAGCAGCATAGATCACTCTCACACTCTGGCATGCTGGCTGGCTCAGACTCTGGGTCCTTTGGAAGTTGGAATTTGGCTGGCTGGCTCAGAGTGACTCTGGGTCCTTTGGAACTTGGCTGGCTGGCCCTGCGACGTCACCTGGGTAACGGTAGAGGCTAAGCTGCATTTTGCGTGCGTTGCCATTTCCAATCCCTATTCCCCAGGGCCCAGGCAAAAACAGGGGCTATAATAATTTAATTATAATTCTGGCTGGCAGTGGCACTGGTGGTCTGGTTCTGATACGGACCCGGTGATGAGTTTGGTAATTTCTGTTGACACTACTTACCTTATCATTGCGGGCGCGGCGTACTAGTCTGACTCCACTCTGGCTCTGCTGCTCTGACTTCTTCCTCCCTCCTGACATGTGCGCTGGGAGTGGGAGTGGACCGTGCTAACTAGTGGCATAAACACTAGTCTAGCAGCAGGTAACGGTCGGATAGGATTACACTCATAAAATTATGATAATTAAATCATTACACAGCACGTCTTGACTTCAGAGTAGTAGACAGTTCACTTGAGAGACAGAATGGCTGGGCGCAGGCGCCTGTCAGATTTTTTAGCCTCCCTGTAGCGCCGCTTGGAGTGGGACTGTGACTGTCTACTGTCTTGAGATGGTGGGGACTGGGGAGGCTGGGAGCCAAGCATTTTGCGCCCCCCAGAATTTTGCGCCCGGGGCAACCGCCCCTGTGGCCCCCCCACGCTACGCCACTGGTGAGACCCCATGCTCAAATCCAGGGCTACGTCATCTAATTAACATAAGGAAACTTAAGGAGAGCACACAGAAGTTCAGATAAAAAGACAAGACTTTAAAACACTCAGCTTCTGTATTTTAGATATATACTGTGTATATACAGTATATATATATATATATATATATATATATATCCACATAATAAAGCAGGCACTCTCCGTTTTAATTTTATCGTTTAATGGTAAACGTTTTCGGGGTCTCCCCCGTCCTCAGACCACTTCACCTCAAGTGGTCTGAGGACGGGGGAGACCCCGAAAACGTTTACCATTAAACGATAAAATTAAAACGGAGAGTGCCTGCTTTATTATGTGGATATTTGTTTTCTTGCAAGTGCACCCCGGCAGCTGAATATAAAAAAAGTGTGCTGGTTCCCTGCTTCTGGTGGTATATATATATATATATATATATATAGTACCACCGAAGAATGCACTCTCAGGATTTTCTCAAAGTTAAAACAGCAAAGGTTTATTGAACGTTTTCGGGAAGATTACATTCACTTCATCATTCTAATGAAGGGGATGTAATCTCTCCGAAAACGTTCAATAAACCTTTGCTGTTTTCACTTTGAGAAAATCCTGAGAGTGCATTCCTCTGTGGTACTATTCAAGGACATTTTTGCACCCAGGTAGCTGTCTTTTGGTGGGTGGATCTGCAGATTGACTCTGATATATATATATATATATATATATATATTGTTTTTAAAGCAGCAAGGCTATCATGCAAGAACATTAAAGGGACATGAAAAACTGCAAGCACAAAATGTTCAGTTAATTACATATTTTAAAACATAATTGATACTTACCTGATAAATTCCTTTCTTTCATGGTGGTGATAAACCACAAGCAATTGCTCCTGGAATTACTCTTCTCTACCACCAGGGGGAGGCAAAGAATCTCCTCCTACTTCAGACATAAACTAAGTCTAACATATAGCCAAACAAAGTGAGGTAAGGAAAAGGAATACGAGCCATAAGGGTGGGGGTCTCGTGGACTCTCACCAGCATGAAAGAAATTATTATTATCATTAGTATAGCTCCGCCAAATTCCATAGCGCTGAATTTAATTTATCAGGTAAGCATAACATGTTTTCTTTCATACAGGTGGTGAGAGTCCACAATTCATTACTCCTGGGAACTAATATCCAGGGTTTAGAGTCAATGAGTAATAACAAAGGGAGGGATTTAAAAAAACGTTTTTTTCACCAAGAAATTAAATCCACAACCCCAATAAAATGTATTTTTCTTTTTTAAATGCACTTAAAGGGACACTAAACCCAATTTTTTTTATTTCATGATTCAGATCGAGCATGCAATTTTAAGCAACTTTCTAGTTTACTCCTATTATCAATTTTCTTTGTTCTCTTGCTATCTTTATTTAAAAATCAGGAATCTGATGCATAAGAGCTGGCCCATTTTTGGTTGAGAAATTGGGTTATGCTTGCTTATTGGTGGGTAAATGTAAGCCTCCAATAAGCAAGTGCTATCCATGGTGCTGAACCTAAAATGGTCTGGCTGCTAAGATTTACATTCCTGCTTTTAAAATAAAGATAGCAAGAGAACTAAGAAAAATTGATAATACGAGTAAATTAGAAAGTTGTTTAAACTTTCATTCTCTAGCTGAATCATAAAAGAAAAACAATGGGTTCAGTGTCCCTTTAAAGGGACAGTCAACACCATATTATTTTTTGTTTAAAAAGATAGATAATCCCTTTATTACCCATTCCCCAGTTTTGCATAACCAACAGAGTTATAATACACTTTTTGCCTCTGTGATTACCTTAAATCTAAGCCTCTGCAAACTGCCCCCTTATTTCAGTTATTTTGACAGACTTGCATTTTAGCCAATCAGTGCTTACTCCTAGGTAACTTCACGTGCGTGAGCTCAATGTTATCTATATGACACACATGAACTATCCCCCCTATAGTGGTGAAAAACTGTAAAAATGCATTCACATAAGAGGCCTGCAAGGTCTAAGAAATTAGCATATGATCCTACCTAGGTTTAGCTTTCAACTAAGAATACCAAAAGAACAAAGCATAATTGGTGATAAAAGTAAATTGGAAAGTTGTTTAAAATTACATGCCCCTCCTGGTAGGATTGTATATCCCACATATCACTAGTTCATGGACTCTTGCCAATTACATGAAAGAAACTAGCCCTCAGACAGTTACCAAATCGTCCCTGAAGGGACAATCGGAAGTTGCAGATCTCAAAGGCTTGAAACCAAATTTAAAACAGCTTGCAAGCACACAATCAAGGTGCAATTAGCTGCAGCGGGTTTCACCTAGGACCGATCCAGATCCGGACTCCGAAATCTCAGACAAGAGACATGGCCAAAAGCCAGGCCCCGGAACCTGAGACCGGTCGATGTTCTAACCCCCTGAGGACCATCCAGGGATCTCATACCCAGCAGTGCACTCCCATATCCCAATGTCGCTGGACATTGGACTCTCGAAAGGGATACAGACCAAAGAGGCCAAGGAGACATCTTAACAGGTCTAGGAAGAGGGCAACCAGCACCCAAAGGTGCAACTGAATCCCGGACCCTCTGCTGTAAACCCAAAGAGTTAGATCTCAGAGAGTTTAAAGGGAACACCCCCCTCTAAAGACCACAGGGTTACAATGGACAGGCTCCAAACCAGTCCGTAGGATGAGGAGATGATATCTCCAAAAGACCCTTACAGGTTCAGTCTCCCGGAAATCCTGTACCTGACAGGAAAATACAGTGGGAACCTCACAACTCCTGACCAGTCGACCATGGGAGAATGCCGGGGAAATACAAAAGGGAAGAACCCCAAACTCCTGTGCTTCCATAGAAGAGCGTGCAAAATACTAAAGGAGGAAGTAAAAAGGACATACTTGAACTTCCAAACAGAGATGACCCAACCACGCAAGAAGGGGACCAAGTAGCCCCAGCAACCTACGAGAGGTGCCTGGGACTAGCCACAAAAAGTAGACATCCAGAAGATACCAACAGAGTAAATCGAAATCACTATCCATCTATCTATCTATCTATCTATCTATCTATCTATCTATCTATCTATCTATCTATCCGACGCCTAGAGGTCATCCAAACACCAAACCCAATGGGAAAGGAGAAACTACGGTTCTAAGGCAAAAATGCCTCTCAAGAAGTCACAGCCGGCTCCGATCTCGGAACCCCCTAAAGTGTAGCACATGGGGGTGGATTTAAACCCCTGGGGGCCCATTTATCAAAGGGATTGCGGACCTGATCCGACACTGCGGATCAGGTCCGCAAGACCTCGCTAAATGCGGAGAGCAATACGCTCTCCACATTTAACATTGCACCAGCAGCTCACAAGAGCTGCTGGTGCAACGCCGCCCCCTGCTGACTCGCGGCCAATCGGCCGCCAGCAGGGAGCTGTCAATCAACCCGATCGTATTCGATCGGGTTGATTTCCGGCGGTTCCTGTCCGCCTGCTCAGAGCAGGCGGACAGGGTTATGAAGCAGCGGTCTTTAGACCGCTGCTTCATAACTTGTGTTTCTGGCGAGTCTGAAGACTCGCCAGAAACACGGCCCTTCAAGCTCCATACGGAGCTTGATAAATGGGCCTGCTAAACTTGAGTTTGATAATCAGACATGTTACCACTAAGCCACAGTAGAAGACCACTCAATAGTAGAAACGGGTGGTGGACCAAAGGAGCCCTCCGTCTTCTAAAATCAAAGTTAACAACCCAGCACCCGACAGGGTAACCAGTACACCGGCACCACGTGGGTGACATGAACTGTAAGGAACAGCATCTAGTGCCCAACCAGGACCCGTCTGGCACGAGAACACTCCGAAACTGTCCAAAGAAAATCGAGGCCCCCGAAAGGGATCGATAAACTATAAACATAACTATGCATTATATAGTACTGTGCAACTTCCGAGGAAATGCCCACGCGACCACAAAATCACAAGTATCAGTTCCAGAGAAGAAACGTTCCCAAAATGGAAACTATAACAAACATGAGCTTCATAAAACAAATTAAACACATCCTAACCGGATCAAATAAAATGAAGGCAGCACCCGAGGGTGAACGCCCAAGGAGAATGGGCACGCCAACAGGACCAGCCGATTAGAGGACTCAATCTCCTAAGCTCAGATCTGGAACAGATACTTAAGACGGAGACGTAAAGGAGATTGGCTTCATCTCCATACATCTAACCCAGTTTGCACTCCGGCACAGAAGACTAAGGATCCCTCTGCCCAGTAGGACTGGAATCCTCCAGCACCGCCAAAACATGCCTTTGTAGTACACAAAGGTGTGCCAGTCTATAACAGAAGGCAAAATGTTCCCATTGCGGGATCGATGGATGACCCCGGCCCCAAAGTAGGGGCCCCTGAAGACTCAGAGGCCATCGCGTCCCCAGGTCGAACTGACTCAGGTGATCTCAGACTCGACGGACCCTCGTTAACAGAATATGGATAGTATCTTAGAAATAATTCTCTTGGGAGATATAAATGATGTGCCAGCGCCATAGATATGGCCATGCGGAACCGTGCCTTAACCTCTAGAGGAAACAAGCTGCCTTCTGTAGGAGTAACGGCCATAGGGACACCTGCTTGCGTAGCGAAAGAAAGTTCTGGGGCACGCGCCTCACTGGACACGGAATCCTCAGGGGCGGATGGCTCAACGCACTCTACGGTCCCTGAATTAGGAAAAGAGAGTACTCTAGCATGGCAATCTGAACATAACTGATGGGCATGGATAACCCGGGCCATTTCATACTCCTCACAAGACGTATACTCCAAGTCGGAGATGTATGTCTCTAAAAAATCAGAATCCTCCATAACTTGGAGATTGCAAATATGGACAAAAACTAAACGGCACCTTACACCCCCAATGGCTGGGGCACTCAGCACCTCCTGTGAACCAGACAACCAATGAACAGACTCTCTCCGTCGTCACTCGGTCAGGGTACGAAAATCGAAATACGTGACCACACCCAGTCACGTGGTGCACCGTGTAAGCTTAGCAAAAAAGGTGCACCAGTCCAAAAGGACTGTGCAGTCTAATGATAAGGCTGTTATGTTCCAAATAGCCCCGAGCCCAAGCATCACTACACATTAGCAAACAGAATCACATAACAACATGATTAAAGTCACCCCTGTCCAATAACCCCCCACAGGAGATATTAACCCTTGATTCCTTAAGATAAAAGGAGTCCCACTGGGACCCTGACTTCTTTCGTTTACATTAGATTCCCATATTGAAATAAAATGAAACAATCTTACCAGAATCTACGCCGTGGAACAGGAACACGGCCCTTCAAGTGTGACAGATAGTAGCATTGCTTCTGACATGGACTTGAGTGAATAAAGGCAGGCAGCAAAACTCGTCAACGCTGATTGCCAATGAGCTGTTAACATGAGTCAGGATGGTTTCGCAGAGACGACACTCCCTGCATCTCCGGACTCTAACTTTCATCCATGCTCTCACTGAGAGGCTGACAGGATTACTTAAAACTCCAGTCCCATTTTGAAGAGTACTACTCTCCATAAGAGACTATCTTCAAACTTCTGACACTTCTCTGTCAACCTCCAGTGACGAAAGGCAAAGAATGAGTGGGGGATGAGGGAAGTGGGGGAGATATTTAAGTTTTTGGTTGGGGTGTCTTTGCCTCCTCCTGGTGGCCAGGTTCTGAATTCCCAAAAGTAATGAATGCAGCTGTGGACTCTTCCCGTTTAAGAAGAAAAGAGGCCTCAGCCAAGGCAAAAGTATCAAATTTGGAAAATTTGGAAAAAGTATGCAGAGAGGACCAAGTTGCAGCCTTGCAAATCTGTTCCACAGAAGCTACATTTTTGAAAGAAGAGGAAACAGCCCTAGTGGAATGAGCTTTAATTCTCTCAGGAGCCTGCTGACCAGCAGTCTTCATAAGAAAAATGAATAATACAACCAGAGGAAAAGTGAAGTAGCAATAGCCTTCTGACCCTTACGCTTTTCTGAGAAACAAACAAACAGAGCAGAAGACTGACTAAAATCCTTTAGAATTTGAGAGCATGCACGGCACAACATCCAAGTTGTGCAACAGACGCTCCTTATGAGAAGAAGGATTGGGACAGAGAGAAGGAACAACAATTTCCTGATTTATATTTCTATCCGAAACCACTTTAGGGAAAACCCCCAATTTAGTACGAAGAACCGCCTTATCCGCATGAAAGATAAGGTACGGCGAATCAGACTGCAAAGCTGAGAGTTCTGAAACTCTCCGAGCAGAATAGATAGCAATAAGAAACAAAACCGTCCAAGATAACAACCTAATATGTATGCAATGCATTGGCTCAAACGGAGCCTGCTGCAATACTTTCAGAACAAGGTTAAGGCTCCAAGGAGGAGCAACAGGTTTAAACACAGGCCTAATTCTAACCAGGGCCTCAAAAAAAAAGATTGAACATCTGGCACACCCGCCAGACGCTTATGTAAAAGAATAGATAATACAGAAATCTGACCTTTCAGAGAACTGACTGACAAAACCCTTTCTCCAGACCTTCCTGGAGAAAGGACAAAATGTAAGGAATCCTGAACCTACCACAAAAATAGCCCTTCAAAATCAACCCAATAAAGATATTTATGCCAGACCTTATGGTAAATTTTACGAGTAACAGGCTTGCTAGCATGCAACATGGTCTCAATGACCGACTCAGAAAACCCATGCTTAGCCGAAACTAAGCGTTCAATCTCCAAGCAGTCAGTTTCAGAGAAACGAGATTTGGATGGAGGAAAGGACCCTGAGTTAGAAGGTCCTTCCTCAGAGGCAACCTCCAAGGTGGCAGAGAAGGCATCTTTACTAGGTCTGCATACCAGATCCTGCGAGGCCATGATGGAGCTATTAGAATTACTGACGCTATCTCCTGTTTGATACGAGCAATGACTCGTGGAAGGAGCGCAAACGGAGGAAACAGATATGCTAGACCGAAAACCCAAGGAACAGCCAGAGCATCTATAAGAGTGGCCTGCGGATCTCTTGACCTTGAGCCATACCTTGGAAGATTGGCATTCTGCCAAGATGCCATCAGATTCAACCCTGGCATCCCCCACTTGAGGGTTAACCTGGAGAACACCTCGGATGGAGGGCCCACTCCCCAGGATGAAATGTCTGTCTGCTTAGGAAATCCGCTTCCCAGTTGTCCACTCCTGGAATGTGGATGGCAGACAACAATTGTGAAATTCCGCCCACTGAATAATCCGTGCCACCTCCTTTATGGCTAAGGAACTCTGAGTGTCTCCCTGGTGGTTTATGTAAGCCACTGAAGTGATGTTGTCCAATTAGAACCTGATAAACCGGGCTAAGGACAATTGAGGCAAAGACATCAGAGCATTGTAAATCGCTCTCAACTCCAAGATGTTTATGGGGAGAGTAGACTTCTCCCGAGTCCATAGTCCCTGCACCTTTAGGAGTCCCAGACTGCCCCCCAGCCTAGCAGGCTGGCGTCCGTAGTCACGATCACCCAGGAAGGTCTCCGGAAGCATGTGCCCTGAGACAGATGCTCCTGAGAAAACCACCACGGGAGAGAGTCTCTTGTTGACTGGTCTAGATCTATCCTCTGAGATAGATTTGAATGGTCTCCATTCCACTGTCTGAACATGCATAATTGCAGAGCTCTCAAATGGAATCGAGCAAAGGGAATGATGTCCATGGAAGCGACCATCAGACCAATTACCTCCATACATTGAGCCACTGATGGCCGAACAGTAGACTATAGAGAGAGGCAAGAAGACAGCATTTTGGATTTTCTGACCTCTGTCAGAAAGATTTTCATAGACAGGGAATCTATTATGGTCCCTAAGAAAACCACCCTTGTAGCTGGAACAAGGCAAATCTTCTCCAGATTTACTTTCCATCCGTGGGAACGTAGCAAAGACAACAAGATCTCTGTATGAGAGTTTGCTTGTTGAAAAGATGGCGCCTGAACCAGTATGTTGTCCAGGTAAGGCACCACTGCAATTCCTCGAGACCTGACCACTGCAAAGAGAACCTATGAGAAAATTCTGGGAGCGGTGGCAAGGCCAAACGGAATAGCCACAAACTAAAAGTGCTTGTCTATAAATGCAAATCAGGAATTTGTGATGATCCCTGTGAATGGGAACATGAAGTTACATGTCCTTCAGGTCTATGGTCGTCATGAACTGACCCTCTTGAACCAAAGGAAGAATGGAACGAATGGTTTCTATTTTGAAGGACGGTACCCAGAGACAATTGTTGACACACTTCAGGTCGAAAATGGGTCAAAAAGTTCCCTCTTTTTTGGGAACCACAAACAGATTTGAATAAAATCCTAGACCCTGTTCCCTTAGTGGAACTGGAACAAACACTCCCAGGGAGAAAAGGTCCTGAATGCAGTTCCAGAATGCCTCTCTTTTTACTTGGTCTGCAGATAATCTTGAGAGGTGAAATCTGCCCCTGGAAGGGCAAGATTTGAATTCTAGTTTGTAACCCTGAAATACTATGTCCACAGGGAAAGTCTGCCCCCCACTTGATCCGATCCGGGGGCAGACCCTTCATGCTGACTTGGACTCCGTTACAGGGTTCTTTGATTGCTTCCCCTTGTTCCAAGACTGATTGGGTTTCCAAGAGGACTTGGACTGCTTCTGCTTGGAAGAGGGAGAGGAAGACTTTTGACCCAAAAAGTTAGGAAAGGAACGAAAATTAGTTTGACGTCCTTTAGATTTGTTTTTCTTGTCTTGAGGTAGCAAAGACCCTTCCCACCAGTAATATCAGAAATTATTTCTGCTAGACCAGGTCCAAACAAGGTTTTACCCTTGTAAGGGAGCGCCAGAAGCTTGGACTTGGACAAAGCCCTACGGGCTAAGACAGTGAAGCCAGACATCTTGGCTCCCAGTCTAATAACTTGCATGTTAGCATCAGAAATAAAGGAATTGCTTAGTTTGAGAGCCTTAATCCTATCTTAGATCTCCTCCAACGGAGTCTTTATTAAATTGATTCAGACAAGGCATCGCACCAATAAGATGCAGCACTTGCTACTGTGGCAATACACAATGCAGGTTGCCATTGAAGACCCTGATGAACATACATCTTTTTCAAATAAGCCTCCAGCTTCTTATCTATGTGATCCTTAAAGGAGCAGCTATCCTCTATAGGGATTGTAGTTCTCTTAGCCAGAGTAGAAATAGCCCCTTCTACTTTAGGCACCGTGTGCCATGACTCTTTAATGAAGTCAGCATCAGGAAACATCTTTTTAAGGATGGATAGAAAGGTATCCCTGGCTTCTCTCATTTCTGTGAAATCTCTGTCACACGGTCTGGAACAGGAAACACTTCCACAGAGGAAGGAACATCATAGTATTTTTTAAGCTTACTAGATTTTCTAGGGTTGACAACGACAGAAGAGTCGGAGTTGTCCAAAGTAGCCAATACCTCCTTTAACAGTACATGAAGGTGTTCAAGCTTAAACCTGAAGTTTACTTCTTCAGCATCAGACAAAGGAATTATACTGTGAGAATCAGAGATTTCACTGTCAGAAGCTACAGAGGTAGCCTCCTCCTCAGAGTTATGAGGGAGGGCAACCTGCACAGCAGCAGAAGGGACAGACACCTTACTATCTGAAAAATGTTTAGTTTTCCTCTTGCATTTCCCCAACAAAGGAAAAGCAGCTAATGCCGCAGATACCGCAGAGGATACCTAAACAGCAAAATCTGCAGGCAAATAAACTCCTCCAGGAACAAGATAGTAGGTAAAGTAGTACTAATGGTAAGTACCTTTAGGTACCAAATATTTTTGTAATCAACAAGCACCTGTTAGGGGGGCAATATAGCACTAAGGAGACTCATAGATAAATGAGTTACAAAGTCTAACAAAAAAGAGTGCTTTACCCCTGCAATTATTTAGGAAAAATTCTCACTGAATAATACAGGAACGATTTCTAACCATTCATACTTTATCTTTATTGGTTTAACTATTCAATCATACACGTTTAAAAACACTTCAACTCTCTAGATATCAATATATAGCATAGATGTGTGAATAATACCTCTGAGAATCATGTATCTATATGTGAAACATTGGTTTGTATAATATCAAGCAGTCAGATACAAACAATATCTTTTTTAGCTGGCTATTAATAAATTAAAAAATAATGCTGTATAAAGAGGACCTGTTAATATGTGGAATGTCAGGTTATGAGATTAAAGCTATCTAGCTAATACTCTATCTGCAATTATAAAGTCCTTGCTTTAGCATAGCTGCTCAATGTAATAGATTCTATCTGCTTGAACTCTTTCAATATCAATATAAAGCATAGGTATGTGAATAATACCTCTGAGAGTCCTGTATCTAAATATGAAACATTGTACTTGGTTTGTATAATATCAAGCAGTTAGATACAAACAATTTTTGCAGCCGGCTATTAATGAATTAAAAAATAATGCTGTAACAAGAGAACCTGTTAATATGTGGGATGTCAGATTATGAGATTGAAGCTATCTAGCTAATACTCTATCTGTAATTATAAAGTCCTTGCTTGCACAGTCAACTTTAGCACAGCTGTTCAGTGTAATAGATTCTGACTGCTTAAAATCTCTAGATATTAATATTAAGTATATGTTTGTGAATAACACCTCTAAGAATCATGTATCTAGATATCAATATAAAGCATAGGTATGTGAATAATACCTCTGAGAGTCATGTATCTAAATATGAAGCATTGTACTTGGTTTGTATAATAATAAGCAGTTAGATACAAACAATATTTTTTGCAGCCGGCTATTAATGAATTAAAAAATAATGCTCTAACAAGAGGACCTGTTAATATGTTGGATGTCAGATTGCAAGATTAAAGCTAATAAGCTAATACTCTATCTGTAATTATAAAATCCTTGCTTGCACAGTTAACTTTAGCACAGCTATTCAGTGTAATAGATTCTGTCTGCTTAAGCCCCTTCTATAGCGGGGGCTAGATTAACGTTTAACTGACTTGTTTCACTAACATAGCACAATATCTGATGTCAGAATATAACACACATTTACAAGCTATTGGCAATCAACTGTTATCATAGAGAGTAAGCAGTTAAAAAATGAGAGTATGAACTCTCTGAAGCCAGACCCCTGACACGTGTTTCGCTAACGCTTCCTCAGAGGGGTTGGAAGAATTCATTAATAGCCGGCTACAAAAGATAATGTTTGTATCTGACTACTTGATATTATACAAACCAAGTACAATGTTTCACATATAGATACATGATTCTCAGAGGTATTATTCACACATCTATGCTATATATTGATATGAAGAGAGTTTAAGTGTTTTTAAACATGTATGATTGAATAGTTAAACCAATAAAGATAAAGTATGAATGGTTTAAAATCGTTCCTGTATTATTCAGTGAGAATTTTTCCTAAATAATTGCAGGGGTAAAGCACTCTTATTTGTTACATACTTTGTAACTCATTTATCTATGAAACTCCTCCAGGAGGCTGAGAGGAACTGCAGAGCACTGTATGTGACGCCATTGAGGCTTGGGACATGAGAGTAGAAAGCTGTGGCATTGCCTGAATAGCATCATCCTGAGAGACATTAGGCTCAGAAACAAAATCCTTTCTAAACAAGAGGAACAAAATTGAATAGGTAAAACAATTTGGGCTTTAAGACACAAACATTTGTCCATAAGAACAGACTCCTGCTCCATGACTATAACTTAAGGAATTCCCAGAGAAATTGGAATGACAAAAGAAAATTAAATTTTTTTAAATTGCTACTGTCACTTTAAATTACTCAGAGCGATTTGTGCTCAAAACGTACCCCTAATCAGGACCTCCACACCTCAGCAGACTGAGGTGTCCTACCTGCCCCTCTTGAGTACCACCAATGTTGACAGAAATAGACTAGCTAATGTTACAGATTAACAGACTCAGCCAATGCCGCTCCGTAGTTCTTTTAAAGCGGAAGAGGAGTCACGTGAGCAGGCTAATTAAGAAAGTGCACATCAAGTAAAAACGCGCGCTGCAGCCGTTAGACAAAAAATGAAACTGACGCACTCAGTCTAATTTTCCAGCCACTTAAAGGAATCCCATCGTACTCACTCCACAAGTGAAATAAAAGCAATAAGACACACACAGAGTCTAATGAAATAAAATGAACACCAGAAATAAGGTTAACTCCATCACCATAACAAAGGAATAACCCCTAAGTCTCCTCACATACAGTTTAATGTGCCTGCAAACTGCCAAATAAATTAAAATTGTTGCCTAAAATTGCATGCTTTATCTGAATCACGAAAGAAAAAATTTGGGTTCAGTGTCCCTTTAACAAAATAAGCTTTGTGAATCAAAAGTTTCAACCAAGTGGCCAAAGAAACAGCAGAAACTTTTTGACCTTTCCTAGGAACAGAAAAATAAATGAAAACTAAATGAACAAACTAAAAGTTTGTCTAAAGTCCTTAAAACAAACCAACCTTAGGCAAAAAAATAAAATTAAGTCCGTAAAACAGCCTTATCCTGATGAAAAATTAGATGAGGATCACAAGAAAGAGCAGATAACTCAGAAACTCTTCTAGCATAAGAAAAAACAAAAAGAAATAACACTTTCCAAGAAAGTAGTTTAATATCTATCTACATAGGCTCAAAAGAAGGAGCCTGCAAAGCCCTTAACACCAAGTTAAGCTTCCATGGAGGAGAGATTAGCATTATAGGTTTAATACGGATCAGAGTTTGAACAAAACAATGAATATCAGGAAGATTAGCAATCTTCCTGTGGAACAAAACTGAAAGAGCAGAAATCTGCCTCTTCAGAGAACTAAGCCCTTATACAGACCATCATACAAGAACAGCAAAATAAAAACCATGAACTATACACTAAGAAATAAAGGCCTTCCAGACCTTGTGATAGATTCTCCTAGTTGCAGGCTTACGAGCCTGAATTAAGGTTTCAATCACTGCATCATAGAAACCCCTATGTCTAAGGACTACAAATTAAATTTTCAAGTTCAGAGACTTAAGATCCGGATGGAAAAACATACCTTGATACAGAGGGTCTGACCGAGAGTCCATGGAGGACAGCTGGACATCTGAACCAGATCTGTATACCAAATCCTACGAGGCCATATTGGGGTAATCAGGATTACTGACCCAACAGTGATACTAACGACATCCCACCCTCCCAGGACCTCTGCAACAACATCGCTACTTACTTCCACCGCAAGATCATCAACATTTACGACAGCCTTGAGCTCCAGAACTCACCACTCACTGCAGACACACCCACCCCCACCTCACCCAAACCCACCACCGTCTACGGACTACCTGGATCCCCCTCACCACGGAGGACACACTCAGAATCATGAAATCTATCCACTCCGGAGCACCCTCAGACCCATGCCTGCACCACATATTCAACAAAGCGGGTTTTACCCTCGCCCACAAACTCTGCCTCACCATAAAATGCTCCATCAAAACTGGCACCTTCCCAGAAGACTGGAAGCATGCAGAGCTGAAACCCCTGCTGAAGAAACCCACAGCTGACCCCATAGATCCTAAAAACTACCGCCCCATCTCTTTACTCCCCTTTCCAGCCAAAGTAATCGAGAAGGCCATCAACGCACAACTTGTTGACCACATCGAGACTAACCACATCTTGGACCCCTCCTAATCCGGTTTCAGGAGCAATCACAGCACCGAGACCGCCCTCCCCGTCGCCACAGACGACATCCGCGCCCTGCTCGACCAAGGAGAGATTGCCACCCTCATCCTTCTAGACCTCTCAGCCGCATTCGACACTGTAGCCACAGCACCCTCCTCACGCGCCTACACGATGCTGGCATCCGCAATAAGGCCCTGGAATGGATCACCTCCTTCCTCAACGGCAGAACCCAGAAAGTCAGACTCCCACCCTTCTCCTCCAATCCCACAGCAATCAGCTGCGGCGTAGTACCCCAAGGCTCTTCTCTTAGCCCCACCCTCTTCAACATCTACATGGCCCCCCTTGCCGCCATCGTCCGACAACACAACCTCAACATCATCTCCTATGCCGACGACACCCAGTTAATCATCTCACTCACCCGAGACCCCGCCACCGCCAAGAAAAACGTCCACGAAGGACTTACAGCAATCGCCACCTGGATGAACAACAACCATCTCAAACTCAACACTGACAAGACCGAAATCCTCCTCCTCGGACCCACCAAATCTGCATGGGATGACTCCTGGTGGCCCACAGCCCTCAGTCACCCTCCAACTCCAACACACCACGCACGAAATCTAGGCGTCATCCTCGACTCACTTTCCATGGACCGCCAAGTCAACGCCGTCTCTTCGACTTGTTTTCACATACTCCACCTACTGCGAAAAATCTTCAAGTGGATCCCCACCGAAACTAGAAAATCTGTCACCCACGCCCTCATCAGTAGTCGACTGGACTACGGCAATGCACTCTACGCCGGGTCCACCATCAAGCTCCAGAAACGACTCCAACGCATCCAGAACACCTCGGCCAGACTCATCCTTGACATCCCTCGCCAAAACCACATCACCGAACACCTAAGGAACCTACACTGGCTCCCCGTCAACAAGAGAATCACCTTCAAGCTCCTAACCCATGCATTCAAGGCCCTCCACAACATAGGTCCTGAATACATCAACCACCGTGTCAATTTCTACACCCCCTCCAGACAACTCCGCTCTGCTGACCAAGCACTCGTAGTCATCCCCCGCATCAAGAAAAAAACAGCTGGAGGAAAATCCTTCTCCTATATGGCAGCAAGGTCATGGAACTCCCTCCCGCTGCACCTCAGACAATCCACCTCCCTTACAAACTTCAGGAAGGACCTCAAGACCTGGCTCTTCGACTGAATTGTCTTCCCTTAGCCCCCCTCTCCCCCCCTCTAATAGTGCCTTGAAACCCTCACGGGTGATTAGTTTGCAATTTACAAGTACCCAAATAGATAGACAGACTGACGATTTCTCTAGGCTTATCTTGGAAATCACTCTGGAAAAAAGTACCAGAGGAGGAAATAGATAAGCAAGCTGAAAAGACCAAGGTACTACCAAAGTATCCACTAAATCTGCCTGAGGATCCCTGGACCTCGAAAAGTACCTGGTAAGTTTGTTGTTCAAACAAGAGGCAATCAGATCTATCTCTGGGAGACTCCAAAGATCCACAATCTGATTTACCATATACTAGTGAAGAGACCACTTTCCTAGATATTGACGACTGAGAAAGTCCACTAGCCAGTTGTTCAATCCTGGGAAAAGCATTGCAGATACTAGACAGGAATTGGTTTCTGACCAAAAGAAAATTTGAGACCCCTTCATCACTGCTAGGGAACTGTGAGTTCCCCCCTGATGGTTGACATAAGCTACTACTTGACTCTCTTTTCAACAAAGGCAAAGCTTGAAGAGCCCTGAAAATTGCATTGAGTTCGAGAAAATGTATTGGCAACCTCACCTACTGAGGAGCCCAAACTCCCTGTGCTTTTAGAGACCCACAAACAGCTCCCCAACCTGAGATAATTACATCTGTAGTGATCACAGTCCAGGTAGGATGAGCAAAAGAAGCCTCCAGCCACCAAGTTATAGAGACCGACTTGTACAAGGATCCAAAAATATCCTTTGAGACAGAGGAGTATAATTTCTGCACCATTGACGCAGCATACAAAGCTGAAGAGCCTTAATGTGAAAATGTGTAAATGGAATTGCGTTTGAAGCTGCAATAATGAGACATAGGACTTCCATGCAAAGAGCAACGGAGGGAAACGAGACTGAAGATTCAGACAAGCTGACACAAATTTTAACCTTCTATGTTAGAGAAACACTCATGGAGACTAAATCTATTTGAAAACCCCCAAAAGATACCTTTTTCTGAGGAACCAAAGAACGTTTTGGAAAATTGATCCTCCAACTATGCTGTTGGAAATAACAAGAGACAGTTGGTGTGAGATTCTGCTAAAGGAAAAGACAGAGCTTGAAACACGATGTAGTCACACTGCAATTACCTGACACCTAATCACAGACAAAAGGGCACCTTTGTGAATATTCTTGGAGCTATAACTAGACCGAATGATAGAGAAACAAATTAAAAAATGCCTGTTCAGAAGGGCAATCCTCAGACACTGGAAATATTTGTAAATTGGAACATGAAGGTAAGCATCCTTTAAATCTATTGTGGACATAAACTGACCTTGCTGAACAAAAGGAAAAGCCAGAATAGTTTCCATTTTGAAAGGTGGAATCCTTACAAACATGTTCCGAGCTTTCAGATCCAGAACTGGTCTGAAAGTACCTCCCTTCTTTGGAATAATGAAGAGATTTGAACAAAATTCCAACCCTTGTTCCTGCAAAGAACTGGAAAAAACACTCCCATAGCTTTAAGATCTGACAGACTTGAAAAAAGCTTGAGCTTATACAGGATTCCTTGGAACATTGGAAAGAAATAACCTTCCTCTGGGCGGCCTTGTTCTGAATCATATTTAATATTCCTGAGAAACTATATTCAGACCAAAGATTATGAAACAGACTGAAACCAAGCTCCTTGAAAGAGGCTTAAAGTGAAGGTAAACTTTGATGAAGGAAAGCCCGGTTTTTAAAAATACTATTAAAAAACATAATTTATGCTTACCTGATAAATTCCTTTCTTCTGTTGTGTGATCAGTCCACGGGTCATCATTACTTCTGGGATATAACTCCTCCCCAACAGGAAATGCAAGAGGATTCACCCAGCAGAGCTGCATATAGCTCCTCCCCTCTACGTCAGTCCCAGTCATTCGACCAAGAATCAACGAGAAAGGAGTAACCAAGGGTGAAGTGGTGACTGGAGTATAATTTAAAAGATATTTACCTGCCTTAAAACAGGGCGGGCCGTGGACTGATCACACAACAGAAGAAAGGAATTTATCAGGTAAGCATAAATTATGTTTTCTTCTGTTATGTGTGATCAGTCCACGGGTCATCATTACTTCTGGGATACCAATACCAAAGCAAAAGTACACGGATGACGGGAGGGATAGGCAGGCTCATTATACAGAAGGAACCACTGCCTGAAGAACCTTTCTCCCAAAAATAGCCTCCGAAGAAGCAAAAGTGTCAAATTTGTAAAATTTGGAAAAAGTATGAAGCGAAGACCAAGTTGCAGCCTTGCAAATCTGTTCAACAGAGGCCTCATTCTTAAAGGCCCAAGTGGAAGCCACAGCTCTAGTGGAGTGAGCTGTAATTCTTTCAGGAGGCTGCTGTCCAGCAGTCTCATAGGCTAAACGTATTATGCTACGAAGCCAAAAGGAGAGAGAGGTAGCAGAAGCTTTTTGACCTCTCCTCTGTCCAGAGTAAACGACAAACAGGGAAGAAGTTTGGCGAAAATCTTTAGTTGCCTGCAAGTAGAACTTGAGGGCACGAACTACATCCAGATTGTGTAGAAGACGTTCCTTCTTTGAAGAAGGATTTGGACACAAGGATGGAACAACAATCTCTTGATTGATATTCCTGTTAGTGACTACCTTAGGTAAGAACCCAGGTTTAGTACGCAGAACTACCTTGTCTGAGTGAAAAATCAGATAAGGAGAATCACAATGTAAGGCTGATAACTCAGAGACTCTTCGAGCCGAGGAAATAGCCATTAAAAACAGAACTTTCCAAGATAACAATTTTATATCAATGGAATGAAGGGGTTCAAACGGAACACCCTGTAAAACGTTAAGAACTAAGTTTAAACTCCATGGCGGAGCAACAGCTTTAAACACAGGCTTGATCCTAGCTAAAGCCTGACAAAAGGCCTGGACGTCTGGATTTTCTGACAGACGCCTGTGTAACAAGATGGACAGAGCTGAAATCTGTCCCTTTAATGAACTAGCTGATAAACCCTTTTCTAAACCTTCTTGTAGAAAGGACAATATCCTAGCGATCCTAACCTTACTCCAAGAGTAACCTTTGGATTCGCACCAGTATAGGTATTTACGCCATATTTTATGGTAAATCCTTCTGGTAACAGGCTTCCTAGCCTGTATCAGGGTATCAATAACCGACTCAGAAAAACCACGTTTTGATAAAATCAAGCGTTCAATTTCCAAGCAGTCAGCTTCAGAGAAGTTAGATTTTGATGTTTGAATGGACCCTGTATCAGAAGGTCCTGTCTTAGAGGTAGAGACCAAGGCGGACAGGATGACATGTCCACTAGATCTGCATACCAAGTCCTGCGTGGCCATGCAGGCGCTATTAGAATCACTGATGCTCTCTCCTGTTTGATTTTGGCAATCAATCGAGGAAGCAGCGGGAAGGGTGGAAACACATAAGCCATCCCGAAGTTCCAAGGTGCTGTCAAAGCATCTATCAGAACCGCTCCCGGATCCCTGGATCTGGACCCGTAGAGAGGAAGTTTGGCGTTCTGGCGAGACGCCATGAGATCTATCTCTGGTTTGCCCCAACGTCGAAGTATTTGGGCAAAGACCTCCGGATGAAGTTCCCACTCCCCCGGATGAAAAGTCTGGCGACTCAAGAAATCCGCCTCCCAGTTCTCCACTCCCGGGATGTGGATTGCTGATAGGTGGCAAGAGTGAGACTCTGCCCAGCGAATTATCTTTGATACTTCCATCATTGCTAGGGAGCTTCTTGTCCCTCCCTGATGGTTGATGTAAGCTACAGTCGTGATGTTGTCCGACTGAAACCTGATGAACCCCCGAGTTGTTAATTGGGGCCAAGCCAGAAGGGCATTGAGAACTGCTCTCAATTCCAGGATGTTTATTGGAAGGAGACTCTCCTCCTGATTCCATAGTCCCTGAGCCTTCAGAGAATTCCAGACAGCGCCCCAACCTAGTAGGCTGGCGTCTGTTGTTACAATTGTCCAGTCTGGCCTGCTGAATGGCATCCCCCTGGACAGGTGTGGCCGATAAAGCCACCATAGAAGAGAATTTCTGGTCTCTTGATTCAGATTCAGAGTAGGGGACAAATCTGAGTAATCCCCATTCCACTGACTTAGCATGCACAATTGCAGCGGTCTGAGGTGTAGGCGTGCAAAAGGTACTATGTCCATTGCCGCTACCATTAAGCCGATCACCTCCATGCATTGAGCTACTGACGGGTGTTGAATGGAATGAAGGACACGGCATGCATTTTGAAGCTTTGTTAACCTGTCTTCTGTCAGGTAAATCTTCATTTCTACAGAATCTATAAGAGTCCCCAAGAATGGAACTCTTGTGAGAGGAAAAAGAGAACTCTTCTTTTCGTTCACTTTCCATCCATGCGACCTTAGAAATGCCAGAACTAACTCTGTATGAGACTTGGCAGTTTGAAAGCTTGAAGCTTGTATTAGAATGTCGTCTAGGTACGGAGCTACCGAAATCCCTCGCGGTCTTAGTACCGCCAGAAGGGCACCCAGAACCTTTGTGAAGATTCTTGGAGCCGTAGCCAATCCGAATGGAAGAGCTACAAACTGGTAGTGCCTGTCTAAGAAGGCAAACCTTAGATACCGGTGATGATCTTTGTGAATCGGTATGTGAAGGTAAGCATCTTTTAAATCCACAGTGGTCATGTACTGACCCTTTTGGATCATGGGTAAGATTGTCCGAATAGTTTCCATTTTGAACGATGGAACTCTTAGGAATTTGTTTAGAATCTTTAAATCTAAGATTGGCCTGAAAGTTCCCTCTTTTTTGGGAACCACAAACAGGTTTGAGTAGAACCCTTGTCCTTGTTCCGACCGCGGAACCGGATGGATCACTCCCATTAATAACAGATCTTGTACACAGCGTAGAAACGCTTCTTTCTTTATCTGGTTTGTTGACAACCTTGACAGATGAAATCTCCCTCTTGGGGGAGATAATTTGAAGTCTAGAAGGTATCCCTGAGATATGATCTCTAGCGCCCAGGGATCCTGAACATCTCTTGCCCAGGCCTGGGCGAAGAGAGAAAGTCTGCCCCCCACTAGATCCGATCCCGGATCGGGGGCTCTCGGTTCATGCTGTCTTTGGGGCAGCAGCAGGTTTCCTGGCCTGCTTGCTCTTGTTCCAGGACTGGTTAGGCTTCCAGCCTTGCCTGTAACGAGCCACAGCTCCCTCCTGTTTTGGTGCAGTGGAGGTTGATGCTGCTCCTGTTTTGAAATTCCGAAAGGGACGAAAATTAGACTGTCTAGCCTTAGTTTTGGCTTTGTCTTGAGGTAGGGCGTGGCCCTTACCTCCTGTAATGTCAGCGATAATTTCTTTCAAACCGGGCCCAAATAAAGACTGCCCCTTGAAAGGTATATTAAGTAATTTGGACTTAGAAGTAACATCAGCTGACCAGGATTTTAGCCACAGCGCCCTACGTGCCTGTATGGCGAATCCTGAGTTCTTAGCCGTAAGTTTGGTTAAATGTACTACGGCCTCCGAAATGAATGAATTAGCTAGTTTAAGGACTCTAAGCCTGTCCGTAATGTCGTCTAGCGTAGATGAACTAAGATTCTCTTCCAGAGACTCAATCCAAAATGCTGCCGCAGCCGTAATCGGCGCGATACATGCAAGGGGTTGCAATATAAAACCTTGTTGAACAAACATTTTCTTAAGGTAACCCTCTAATTTTTTATCCATTGGATCTGAAAAGGCACAGCTATCCTCCACCGGGATAGTGGTACGCTTAGCTAAAGTAGAAACTGCTCCCTCCACCTTAGGGACCGTTTGCCATAAGTCCCGAGTGGTGGCGTCTATTGGAAACATCTTTCTAAATATTGGAGGGGGTGAGAACGGCACACCGGGTCTATCCCACTCCTTAGTAACAATTTCAGTTATTCTCTTAGGTATAGGAAAAACGTCAGTACTCGCCGGTACCGCAAAGTATTTATCCAACCTACACAGTTTCTCTGGTATTGCAACGGTGTTACAATCATTGAGAGCTGCTAAGACCTCCCCTAGTAATACACGGAGGTTCTCCAATTTAAATTTAAAATTTGAAATATCTGAATCCAATCTGTTTGGATCAGAACCGTCACCCACAGAATGAAGCTCTCCGTCCTCATGCTCTGCAAGCTGTGACGCGGTATCAGACATGGCCCTAGTATTGTCAGCGCACTCTGTTCTCACCCCAGAGTGATCACGCTTGCCTCTTAGTTCTGGTAATTTAGACAAAACTTCAGTCATAACAGTAGCCATATCTTGTAATGTTATCTGTAATGGCCGCCCAGATGTACTAGGCGCCATAATATCACGCACCTCCCGGGCGGGAGATGCAGGTACTGCCGCGTGAGGCGAGTTAGTCGGCATAACTCTCCCCTCGCTGTTTGGTGAAATTTGTTCACATTGTACAGGTTGACTTTTATTTAAAGTAGCATCAATACAGTTAGTACATAAATTTCTATTGGGCTCCACCTTGGCATTGGAACAAATGACACAGATATCTTCCTCTGAGTCAGACATGTTTAACACACTAGCAATAAACTTGCAACTTGGTTATAATCTTTTTTAGCAAAAACGTACTGTGCCTCAAAGAGGTACTAAACGATTAAATGACAGTTGAAATAATGAACTGAAAAACAGTTATAGCATCAAACTTTAAAACAACACAACTTTTAGCAAAGGTTTGTTCCCATTAGTAAAATAACAATAATTAAAATTGACATAAAAATTACAGAGCAACGTTTTTATTCACAGTCAATATAAAATTCTCACAGCTCTGCTGAGAGAATCTACCTCCCTTCAAAGAAGTTTGAAGACCCCTGAGATCTGTCCGAGATGAACCGGATCATGCAGGAAATAAAAGAGTAACTGACTTGAATTTTTTGATGCGTAGCAAAGAGCGCCAAAAACGGTCCTCCCCCTCACACACAGCAGTGAAGAGAAACGAAACTGTCACAATTAAAACCAAACAACTGCCAAGTGGAAAATAATGCCCAAATATTTATTCACTCAGTACCTCAGAAATGTAAACGATTCTACATTCCAGCAAAAACGTTTAACATGATAAATACTTATTAAAAGGATTAGTGACTTTTAACAGAGTAGTTCCGGTGAAATACCATCCCCAGAATACTGAAGTGTATACATACATGTCATTATAACGGTATGGCAGGATTTTCTCATCAATTCCATTCAGAAAATAAAAACTGCAACATACCTCAATGCAGATTCATCTGCCCGCTGTCCCCTGATCTGAAGCTTTTACCTCCCTCAGATGGCCGAGAACAGCAATATGATCTTAACTACTCCGGTTAAAATCATAGTAAAAAACTCTGGTAGATTCTTCCTCAAACTCTGCCAGAGAAGTAATAACACGCTCCGGTGCTATTGTAAAATAACAAACTTTTGATTGAAGTCATAAAAACTAAGTATAATCACCATAGTCCTCTCACACATCCTATCTAGTCGTTGGGTGCAAGAGAATGACTGGGACTGACGTAGAGGGGAGGAGCTATATGCAGCTCTGCTGGGTGAATCCTCTTGCATTTCCTGTTGGGGAGGAGTTATATCCCAGAAGTAATGATGACCCGTGGACTGATCACACATAACAGAAGAAACAGGGGCACTTTCATTCATCAAAGTTTAGAAAGCAGCCGCTTTGTTTAAGAACTTACCTTTCTTCTTTTCACAGCCGGAGCAGCTTCCCCCACCCGGAAAACTCTTCACACGTCAGCAATGAAAGTGCCCCTGTTTTAAAAAAGCCCTTCTGTGAAAAGACCCTGATTTTCTATCTAAAGGGTCTTTAAAAGAAGTACTATCTTCCAAAGGAAAAGTAGTATGTTTATAGCCAGAGTGTAAATAGCCCCATCAAACTTGGGAACTATTTCTCACAAATCAATATTAGCAGAAGGTAAAGGAAATAACTTTTTAAACTTTGCAGTAAGAGTAAATGCATTACCTAGCTTAGACCATTCCCTAGAAATCATGTCAGAGACAGCATCAGGAATAGGGAAAACTTCAGCTACAGTCTTAAAAACTGAATTTAAGCGATTACAAGGCTTATCATCAGAAACTTTAGAAAGTTTAACCCCTAAGCTAATTAAAATGTCCTTTAAAAGAGAATGACTATGTTCAACTTTAAACAAAAAAGAGAAAATGTTTGAAGACGGCAGAGCAGCCAGCACCTCAGAAACTGCAGCCTTGCTAAAACAAATTCACAGTAGGTGAAATAATTTCAGTATTCTCCTTTAATGAACAAACAGAAGGTGCGTTAATTCCAAAAGAAACAGCATTAGGTTGGTCTGATTGCATTAATAAATCTAAACATGCGTCACATAAATGAGCTGGAGAATGCACTTCAGCTTACCTAAAAAATGGTAGAAAGGTGTTTAGGGGACTCAGTTTCTTGGGTAGAAAAAAAAAAATCAGACTGCTTCATTATAGCATATGGAAAAGCAATGCAATGCAATAAACACTACAACCCCTTAAAAAGATCTTGAGGAATGGAAATCACTTACCTAAGTATGTTTTTAAATAAACTCACAGGTACAATGCAGGCTAAGCTAAACTACAAAACAAAGCAGGAAACATAAACATAATATTTGAAGGCAGATAATGCTCATCAGAAAGAAAAAAAAACAGCTAAAAGGAATTTAGTATGCCAAAAATGCAACATGCGCTAACCTGACGTGCGTAAACCGGCCAACGTGCAAAAGGACTATAGAAACACTAAAAAGGGATGTGCGCTAACCAGACGAGAATTAATCCGATGTGCGGAATTCAAATTAAGAGTGACAAAAAAAGCAGATGCATGCAAAATATCAAGGGAATAGTGTAAAGGATTTTGTCCCAAAGCCATATATATTAGCAAATACAGTAACAAACTTAGAAAAGGTCCCATAACATAGCTATAGAGTGTCTAAAATGAATAATAAATTATACTTACCAATAGACACTCGTCCACCAGCAAATAAGCAGCAGACAGCTAAACAGTAACATATCGGCAAAGGTTAAGGAATAGGAGTATATTGTAGATCCATAAAGGAAAGAAAAAGACAAGTCAATAATGGAAGGTTTATGAAAAATTTCCCATTTTTCTCAGAAAAATCAAATGCATCTTCGTTCTTCAACCACCTCAAGTGGAGGCAAAGTAAAGACTGAGGTATGTGTTAGGTGGGAGGGGTTTTACCTTGTGGTAGAGAAGAGTAATTCCAGGAGTAATAGATTGTGGACTCTCACTACCTGTATGAAAGAAATATATGTTTATTATTCATTTTGTACCCTTTTTCCTGTAATATAACTCTAAAAATAGTGGGTTTTCCCAATTCTGAAAACTGAAAGATTGCATAGCAGTGTTCTCCCCAGCAACTTTTAGTGGGTGCACCACCCTGCTGATTTTACTGACAAGGCTAAAAAAATAGCCAATAATAAGCTGAAATTAACTAATAATAAAAATGTTCATTTTTTTCTATTACACAAATCATCATTAAATATATTTATGTTAAATTATGCAATAAATGTGTGCTTTGAATAGCAGAAAATATTATATTAGAAAATATTACACTGCCCCCACCTGGCTACTTCATAATGCTACCCAGCTGGCAAAATGATCTGTGGATAACACTGCATAGGATATCACAAAACAATGAGAGATTTGTTCACAAAAAATGAAAATACTTTTATAGTTCAATAATAAATCTGGATTAGCCCCTCCAAAATAAGGCAGGAGGTTGTGGGGGGAGACTGGCTATTCAAGAAAAACCCCCCCAGTAAAGTGTTAATTTACTGAGCAAGTTATCCCCTTTGACTTCTATGTAATTAAACGCATTATTATTAATTTGACCACAACCTTAGCCTGTTGGTGATCTGCAAATAATGGATGATAATAATAATCCCAAGTGTAATATTACATACATGAATGGGATTACTTATCTACAAGCTTAAAGGGACACTAAACCCACATTTTTTCTTTTATGATTCAGATAGAGCATGCAATTTTAAGCAACTTTCTAATTTAGTTCTATTATCAAGTTCTTTGTTTTCTTGCTATCTTTATTTGAAAAAGCAGGAATGAAAACTTAGGAGCCGGCCCACATTTGGTTCAGCACCCTGGATAGCGCTTGCTTATTTGTAGCTACATTTAGCCACCAAACAGCAAGTGCTACCCAGGTTGCTGAACCTAAAAAGACCCTGAAGTCTAAGCTTTCATTCCTGTTTTTCAAATAAAGATACCAAGAGAACAAAAAAATATTGATAGTAGGAGTAAATTAGAAAGTTGTTAAAATTGCATGCTCTATCTGAATCATAAAAGAAAAACCATTGGGTTGAGTATCCCTTTAAATGTTAAAGGGACATGCTAACCAAAACTGAAAGCACACCAATGCATTTCAATTCTAAATAGAAACATTTTTACAGTAAAAGCAAAGATAAATACTTCCTGCACCAATGGCCAGCTGCATTTACTGTAGACCTCGTCAGTCACCCAATGTGTAACAAAAATGGCTACTGACATGAATGACAGACACCATAGGAGTCAAGAGGATAACCCAATATGTGTGAGTACTGGAAACTAAGGTGTTAAAGCTGTGTGAAACAGTGTCTTTTAGTTTGGATAGTATTTCAGACACAGCTGGGATGCCCTCTCCCCTGCTCCAAACACTCAGCAACTGCAATGCCAGATACTGTAGGTCTGTGATTCACACCAGAAACAAAACAAAGACAGTCTGCATATCATCCAGTTCAAGACCACTCCTTCCAGTAAAGCACAGGTTTTATTCCAGCAGACTCGGTTTATGTACACAGAGGGTGCTTTGTCTGGAATTTAGCTGGGATTTCCCAGCAACTAAACACTACAAAAATATACAAATGCTCTGAACTGACGTTGCTTTCCAGAAAATAGAACTCAATATGCTTTATTGGCTCAGTGTTTCTGAAAGCTAAAGTCAGGTGTATTCACAGATGAAAGAGATGGGCTGACAAAGCAACCGGTTAATATCACAGTGTGCCGGTTCAATAAGCAACATTAGATCAATTCATTTATCAGATCATCTTAGCCCCACACTTTCTTTACGTAGGCAGAAATCCCTCAGAAATCCCTGGGGGTTTTCCCCCCATATTTGTTTGAGTCATATTCAGGAACTAGAGCAGTGGTTTTAAAAGTGTGAGGTGGGCCATCCCAGGGGGGCTTTAGAGCACATAAGGAGGGGGGTGTGTGTGCAGGAGCAGTGACACTACCTATCGTTTGGAAACCACAAGCAACAGCTGACTGGGGCAAAACATAAAAGAGCCAATAATGACGCTTGCCAGGTCATGGAGGAATCAGACAAAGGGCAGGATGTAGGTGGTAAATAGGAATTGTGGTCAAAATCGCTCAGACGCTGCATAGCATTTGTTGTCTTGATCTGTAACTTGCATTTAACACAGGAGTAACAAAGTGCAAATTAAAAAACTCTTGAGAGCTGCCTGTGAACCCTGGATCAGAAGTAACCAAAAATATTTTTTACAATTTTCTTTAACCCCTTAACGACACGAGTCGTACAGGGTACGTCGCACACAACCTGGTCTTTAAAGACCAGCGACGTACCCTGTACGACTTTGGGGATTAAAGCGGCTGGAAGCGACGGTTATTGCAGTGATGCCTCGATATCGAGGCATCCTGCAATAACATTTTTCCCCCATCCGATGCAGAGAGAGCCACTCTGTGGCCCTCTCTGCACCGGCATCGATGGCCGCAATCGTTGGTGGGTGGGAGCTGACCGTGGGAGGCGGGTGGGCGGCCATCGGTGACAAATTGAAGAGAGAGGGGGGCGGGATCGGGGGCGTGCAGGGGAGGGAGCGGGTGGGAACCGCTACACTACAGCAAAATAATTATGTAAGACTGGCAGTAAGGGGGGATACAATCCCCAACAAAAATAAATCTGGGGGATCTGGGAGCGGGTGGGGGATTTGTCTGTGGGGGGAAGCTACACTACAGAAAAAATGGAAAAAAAATTAAAAAAACCTAAAAAAAACACCATTTGTATTTGCAAACAGGGTACTGGCAGACAGCTGCCAGTACCCAAGATGGCTCCCAGTAAGATAGAGGTGGAGGGTTAGAGAGCTGTTTGGGGGGGGGGGATCAGGGAGGTTGCGGGCTAAGGGGGGATCCTACACAGCTGCATATGTAAATATGCTTTACAATTTTTTTTTTTTATTTTAAATATACCTTTTATTTTAGTACTGGCAGACTTTCTGCCAGTACTTAAGATGGCGGGGACAATTGTGGGATGGGGGAGGGAAGAGAGCTATTTGGGAGGGATCCTGGGGTGTGATGTGTCAGGCTGATCTCTACGCTAAAGCTAAAATTAACCCTGCAAGCTCCCTACAAATGACCTAATTAACCCCTGCACTGCTGGGCATAATACACGTGTGATGCGCAGCGGCATTTAGCAGCCTTATAATTACCAAAAAGCAACGCCAAAGCCATATATGTCTGCTATTTCTGAACAAAGGGGATCCCAGAGAAGCATTTACAATCATTTATGCCATAATTGCAAAAGTTGTTTGTAAATAATTTCAGTGAGAAACCTAAAATTGTGAAAAAATTTAAGTTTTTTTTAATTTGATCGCATTTAGCGGTGAAATGGTGGCATGAAATATACCAAAATGGGCCTAGATCAATACTTGGGGTTGTCTACTACACTAAACTAAAGCTAAAATTAACCCTAGATGCTCCCTACATGCTCCCTAATTAACCCCTTCACTGCTGGGCATAATACACGTGTGATGCGCAGTGGCATTTAGCGGCCTTCTAATTAACAAAAAGCAACGCCAAAGTCATATATTTCTGCTATTTTTGAACAAAGGGGATCCCAGAGAAGCATTTACAACCATTTATGCCATAATTGCACAAGTTGTTTGTAAATAATTTCAGTGAGAAACCTAAAGTTTGTGAAAATATTTGGGAAAAAGTGAACAATTTTTTTTATTTGATTGCATTTGGTGGTGAAATGGTGGTATGAAATATACCAAAATGGACCTAGATCAATACTTTGGGATGTCTTCTAAAAAAAAATATATACATGTCAAGGGTTAATCAGGGATTCCTGACAGATATCAGTGTCCCAATGTAACTAGCGCTAATTTTGAAAAAAAAAAATGGTTTGGAAATAGCAAAGTGCTACTTGTATTTATGGCCCTATAACTTGCAAAAAAAAACAAAGAAGATGTAAACATTGGGTATTTCTAAACTCAGGACAAAATTTAGAAACTATTTAGCATGGGTGTTTTTTGGTGGTTGTAGATGTGTAACAGATTGTGGGGGTCAAAGTTAGAAAAAGTGTGTTTTTTTCCATTTTTTCCTAATATTTTATAATTTTTTTAAAGTAAATGATAAGATATAATGAAAATAATGGTATCTTTAGAAAGTCCATTTAATGGCGAGAAAAACGGTATATAATATGTGTGGGTACAGTAAATGAGTAAGAGGAAAATTACAGCTAAACACAAACACCGCAGAAATTTAAAAATAGTCCTGGTCCTTCAGGGAAAGAAATTGAAAAATGGCCGTGTCCTTAAGGGGTTAAAGAGAAAAAAATAAAGTTTTAACTTCTATTGAGGGGGGCACAGTCTTGTAAATTTCATCAAAGGGGAGCCTAAGACTTTGAAAAAAAACTGAACTAGAGGAACAGAAGCAATGCTGTGCCCATATGGGTGGGTAAAATACACCCTTCACCTACTCCTGAGGAGTTCTTAGAGTTCTTTCTATCAAATGCCCCTTTAGAGGAAAATACAAAGAAAACCCTGCCATGCACCATTGTTCAATAGAGGATTTATTGCACCAAACCCCTTGAGCCAAAGCTACAGAACAGAGGCACAGAGCCTTGGAACATTTGTGGCCCTAAAGAAGTAATGTTGTTGTTTAATTCCAATAAAATTGACTTCAGTTGTTATTTAATATCCCTTTGCATTTAAATAATAAAAAATGTACTGTGGGCATTATATATAATTTATTTATGATTATCACCAATTTGGGCACAGACTCATAAAAAAGTTGGCTACCCCTGGACTAGGGTCTCTGGTGACAAAAATTAAGTTATTCAGCTGCTGTAAGCCCCCAGAGTTGTGGTTCTGTTGGGTTCACCTCTAATGAGTTCTCAAGATAGACATGGCAAGAGGAAACATCAAGAAGTAGTACCATAGAACCAATGATCAACAAACGCTCATTAGCTGAAGGATGACACCTGCTTACAAGGCTAGCCCCAGCCATTATCCTAGTATAAAGTGCATTGCTTTGCAGTTCTTATTTGTTAAAGCCAATCAGGGAAGGATAGGAAGTAGATTTAGTCTCAATTTTAAGAGCTAGATGACATGAAAAGAGAGCAAAATAACTAATGAAAGTATATTGCAGTTGTTTTACAATGTATAATGAAACAGTTAAAGGGACACTGAACGCAATTTTTTTCTCTTTGTGATTTAAATAGAGCATGAAATTTTAGGCAACTTTCTAATTTACTCATATTATCAATTTTTCTTCGTTCTCTTGCTATCTTTATTTGAAAAAGAAGGCATCTAAGCTAAGGAGCCAGACAATTTTTGGTTCAGCACTTATTTATTGGTGGGCGAATTTATCCACCAATCAGCAAGAACAACCCAGGTTGTTCACCAAAAATGGGTCGGCATCGAAACTTACATGCTTGCTTTTCAAATAAAGATACCAAGAGAATGAAGAAACATTTGATAATAGGAGTAAAGTAGAAATTTGTTAAAATTGCATGCTCTATCTGAATCACGAAAGAAAAAATTTGGGTTCAGCGTCCCTTTAATATTAAAACCTTAAAGTATTTACTATCCCTTTAAATGTGTATGTAGGATAACAACCAGACATAAAAACCTGGTTAGTGGATCAAGCAAGCTTTTGGAAATACTGATCTCCAACTGCAGCTCATAATTTCTATACAAGGGATCCCTAAGATCTCATTTGAGGACAAGAAAGAAAAAGGAAGGAAACAAATACATCTCACTTGTCTCAAGGGTAATACTGAATGACACTGGCCTCCTAGCTTTCAAGAAAAATAAACCGACTGGACAACCTTTAGGTCCGAGGTCCTGAATTATCATAAAAAAGGACTTCTCAGCATCCTCCCAACTCCTGCAAGGAAAGTGCGGTCGCGTGGGGGTAACATGTAAGGAAGTGTGGCCCTAGTCAAATAAGCCCGAGTGGATTGAGGATATAAACAGACAGACCTTGTGTAAACTGAGGAATAACTAGGCTCTTGCAGAAGCCATAAAACAACTGATAGGGATCATAATGTTCTTTCTCCATGTGAACAAGAAAACACTTCTGGCAGCAGAGAAGCCCTACCTTAAATAAGTAAAAAAGAAGAAGAAACCAGCAGATTGTAGCTGTGTAATATTACTAAAACTAGAGAGTAAGTAGAATAACAGATTTTACAGTAAAACCAAAAGCTAACATTTGCACCTCTCCCATGAATTGTCTGAATCACAAAATAAAAAAAAAATGGATTTCATGTCGATTTAAACAAAATTAGATAAGATTATCCATTATTATATCATTATTTATTTTGTCTGCTTTTGTTTGTAAAATTGTGCTTGTTTCACTCCCTACATGGAGGCTGGCGTGTCTCCATCATTCATAAGTAGTGTAACATTCTAACCCTGCAACATGCTACACAGTGATTGTTAGCTTAGAGCACAATCTCATTTACATCTGTCCTTAACTGGTTACAGCAAAGGACACCAAGCATATTAATCCCACCAGGCTTTTCAAGAGGTGTTTCCATTTGCAAAACCTTGTAAATCACATGAACAAAATAACAGCGGGTAATAGTTTTTTTTTTTTTTTTATTATTTATTTATCATTTTTATTGAGGACAAGAGATATACATAATACAATAGCTTAGATAAAACAAATCTTCAAATATACATTACATATATTAGGTCATATATGTTTGCAGTTGATTACAGTCCTCTTTTTCTTTTCCCCTTTTAGCAAAGTAATAGATCACTCTTGGACCTGGTGGTATAGTCTGAGTTAAATCCAGGGGTTTGTACATATCATTATTGAAAAGTAAGGAAAAGCTTTAGCAGAAACAAAACAACAAAGAAAAACAACAAAATTGCATCCTATTAGATCCTGATAGGATATATAACAATTATTTGATGCAAATGCCTAATTTGGGTATTCAAATAAAGAGTATTCCTAGACCATGGAATTCAAATTAAATATAGAACAACAGTAGAACAGCAACATCAACAACACTTGACCAATCTAATAAGCCGATGTACTGTATTTAAGTTAAGATATGTTAGCAATTGAATATAGATATATAATTACTCTTTGAAAATATCTGAGAGTGCTAGGCACCATTCTTGTATATCAAACTAGTACGCTACTATAAGGCTGGTTTAGTTTTATCCACATGGTCCTATTTTGGGTAGTAAGTAAGTCATGAACAATAAGGTCCATGTGGCTAGGAACTCCCTCAAGTTTCATTATAAGAGGATAGAAATGCTGTCACTTTAACAGTACATGCCTGTTTTCTTGGCATTAAGTATACGAACTTATAAAGATTCAAAAGGCTCTCCATATTGCCATAAAAGCATCATACTCATTTCACGTAGATCTCTGCACTCCTCTAGAAATTAAATTTATTTATAACGCTTTCTGCATATTTATTTAGTTATGAATAAAACCTGGCAGTATAGATAAAAACTTTCTGCCCAGTCTGCGGTGTCGGCCGCAAGCCGCAGAGCATGGGCTCAACTAGTGGGATAGCAGGTTAGGTAACTGTCTGATCAATATTAATTAAGACCTATTGTCTTTCAAAAGAGAATAATATGACACATCACTAACACACAAGCATAAGTTGTACAAGGGCCTCTAAATATGATAACAATGGCTGAAGAAAAAAAAAAAAACATGTTGAAAATACAAATAAACTTAACCAAATGTAGAACCAGACAACGGGCAGCGAGTCCAATTTTCAATTTAAGGCCTTAGCGGACCGTGTATGTAAAGAAAGAGCTGGCGTGTAACTTCAAACACCCAGAGTTAGTCTTTAATGGGCGCGGTGTCTCAGTGATTTTTTCGGCAAAGACCGATGTATTGGTTGGCCACTCAGGATATACCAAGTAGAGGCCGTCTGGTTTAATGGGAGCAGGTGAGATGCAAACTGTCTTGGAGGTCCACACTACACGGGAGCACCCCCCGGACTCCCGCCGCAGCATGGAACCTAGCGACTTCCTAACAAAGCATTTTCTCACAAGCTCCGTTGCCTGGTGTCCGCAGCTCTGCTACAGTTGTATGCGGGTCTAATACAGCGTCCGGTAGGTTTCCGGCAATCAGATTGATATAGTTGGTGTAGGTAGTGCAATGCCCCTTCTCAAAAGTCGCCTGGTAGTAAGCCTGCTTGTTAGGTAGTGATTGCTTCTGCAGGTGAAAAGGCTTTATCGGGGTATGTCTGTTTTTATCCTCATCCTGAATGGATTCAGCTTCTGAAGTACCAATAGAGGTGTTACGATCACTGTGCTTATCGCAAATCTCCATCAGGCGATCCCAGGGAGCTTTATCAATCAAGCTCTGAAAAACACCCTCAAGTCTCGCCATGCAGTAGTCTAATCTGCTCAGAAGGCCTGCTTCTCTATCAGCGGCCATCTTAGTGGGTCTGTGACGTGCCTTGCCGGTTTTCTCTTGCTTGGGTAGCGATCCACTGTTATTCCATCCAAAAAAGTAGTGCAGGGATTGTTTTAAGTTTTTAACACCCAAATTAGGACAAAGAACCTCGGCGTGACGAGGGGGGTAGCGCTGCCTGTTATGAGCCACCGCTCCAGGCCTCAAATTGCCCGATCTTGCCCTTCTGCGTCAAAAGCACAGCTAATATCCTGGCGTACAGTGTGCCTCTCTATAGCACAGAGATATATATTTTTACTGTGGTGTATAAGCTGTAAAATTATTCCGTTGCCGGCGGTTTTTCAGAATTTCAGCTGGAGAGCTAAGAAAATGCGACCATTTCTGATCGCTGCACGGACACGCCCCCCAGCGGGTAATAGTTTTAACATTTGTTTTGTTAACAGATTATTTTTAAATGGAGTGATAAAAAGGGGAATTTTAAACATTCCTGTTTGTAACATGTAAAAGAGAACATTTCAAGTTGTATAAAAGTTTTTTTTTTAAATTACTTTTTCTTTTGAAATTTTGTCCTTAAAGGAACATGAAACCCCAAAATTTTCTTTCATGATTCAGATAGAGAATACAATTTTACAACTTTCCTATTTACATCTATTTTTTAATTTGATTCCTTCTCGTGATATTATTTCCTGAAAGGTTTATCTAGGAAAGCTCAGGAGCAGAAAAGAACCTAGATTCTAGCTGCTGATTGGTAGCTGCATATAAATACTGATTGTCATTGGTTCACCCATGTATTCAGTTAGAAACCTGAATAGAGCTGTGGTAGTTTTCCCTCTCTGCCAATAGAGCTGTGGCAGTTTTCACTCTCTGTAAATAGAGCTGTGGCAGTTTTCACTGTCTGTAAGTAGAGCTGTGGCAGTTTTCACTGTCTGTAAATAGAGCTGTGGCAGTTTTCACTCTCTGTAAATAGAGCTGTGGCAGTTTTCACTCTCTGTAAATAGAGCTGTGGCAGTTTTCACTCTCTGTAAATAGAGCTGTGGCAGTTTTTACTCTCTGTAAGTAGAGCTGTGGCAGTTTTCACTCTCTGTAAATAGAGCTGTGGCAGTTTTCACTCTCTGTAAATAGAGCTGTGGCAGTTTTCACTCTCTGTAAATAGAGCTGTGGCAGTTTTCACTCTCTGTAAATAGAGCTGTGGCAGTTTTCACTCTTTGTAAATAGAGCTGTGGCAGTTTTTACTCTCTGTAAATAGAGCTGTGGCAGTTTTTACTCTCTGTAAGTAGAGCTGTGGCAGTTTTCACTCTCTGTAAGTAGAGCTGTGGCAGTTTTCACTCTCTGTAAATAGAGCTGTGGCAGTTTTCACTCTCTGTAAATAGAGCTGTGTCAGGTTTTACTCTCTGTAAGTAGAGCTGTGGCAGTTTTTACTCTCTGTAAATAGAGCTGTGGCAGCTTTTACTCTCTGTAAGTAGAGCTGTGGCAGATTTTACTCTCTGTAAATAGAGCTGTGGCAGTTTTTACTCTCTGTAAGTAGAGCTGTGGCAGTTTTTACTCTCTGTAAATAGAGCTGTGGCAGTTTTTACTCTCTGTAAATAGAGCTGTGGCAGTTTTTACTCTCTGTAAATAGAGCTGTGGCAGTTTTTACTCTCTGTAAATAGAGCTGTGGCAGTTTTCACTCTCTGTAAAACAGAATTTATGCTTACCTGATAAATTACTTTCTCCAACGGTGTGTCCGGTCCACGGCGTCATCCTTACTTGTGGGATATTCTCTTCCCCAACAGGAAATGGCAAAGAGTCCCAGCAAAGCTGGCCATATAGTCCCTCCTAGGCTCCGCCCACCCCAGTCATTCGACCGACGGACAGGAGGAAATATATATAGGAGAAACCATATGGTACCGTGGTGACTGTAGTTAGAGAAAATAATTCATCAGACCTGATTAAAAAACCAGGGCGGGCCGTGGACCGGACACACCGTTGGAGAAAGTAATTTATCAGGTAAGCATAAATTCTGTTTTCTCCAACATTGGTGTGTCCGGTCCACGGCGTCATCCTTACTTGTGGGAACCAATACCAAAGCTTTAGGACACGGATGAAGGGAGGGAGCAAATCAGGTTACCTAAACGGAAGGCACCACAGCTTGCAAAACCTTTCTCCCAAAAATAGCCTCCGAAGAAGCAAAAGTATCAAATTTGTAAAATTTGGCAAAAGTGTGCAGTGAAGACCAAGTCGCTGCCTTACATATCTGGTCAACAGAAGCCTCGTTCTTGAAGGCCCATGTGGAAGCCACAGCCCTAGTGGAGTGAGCTGTGATTCTTTCAGGAGGCTGCCGTCCGGCAGTCTCATAAGCCAATCGGATGATGCTTTTAAGCCAAAAGGAAAGAGAGGTAGAAGTCGCTTTTTGACCTCTCCTTTTACCAGAATAAACAACAAACAAGGAAGATGTTTGTCTGAAATCTTTAGTAGCCTCTAAATAGAATTTTAGAGCATGGACTACGTCCAAATTGTGTAACAAACGTTCCTTCTTTGAAACTGGATTCGGACACAAAGAAGGTACAACTATCTCCTGGTTAATATTTTTGTTAGAAACAACTTTAGGAAGAAAACCAGGCTTAGTACGCAAAACCACCTTATCTGCATGGAACACCAGATAGGGCGGAGAACACTGCAGAGCAGATAACTCTGAAACTCTTCTAGCAGAAGAAATTGCAACCAAAAACAAAACTTTCCAAGATAGTAACTTAATATCTATGGAATGTAAAGGTTCAAATGGAACCCCTTGAAGAACTGAAAGAACTAGATTTAGACTCCAGGGAGGAGTCAAAGGTCTGTAAACAGGCTTGATCCTAACCAGAGCCTGAACAAATGCTTGAACATCTGGCACAGCTGCCAGTCTTTTGTGTAGCAAGACAGATAAAGCAGAAATCTGTCCCTTTAGAGAACTTGCAGATATATTTTTTCCATATTTTATGGTAAATTTTTCTAGTTACATGTTTTCTGGCTTGAACCAGAGTATCTATTACAGAATCTGAAAACCCACGCTTCGATAGAATCAAGCGTTCAATCTCCAAGCCGTCAGCTGGAGGGAGACCAGATTTGGATGTTCGAATGGACCCTGAACAAGAAGGTCCTGTCTCAAAGGTAGCTTCCATGGTGGAGCCGATGACATATTCACCAGGTCTGCATACCAAGTCCTGCGTGGCCACACAGGAGCTATCAAGATCACCGAGGCCCTCTCCTGATTGATCCTGGCTACCAGCCTGGGAATGAGAGGAAACGGTGGAAATACATAAGCTAGGTTGAAGGTCCAAGGTACTACTAGTGCATCTACTAGAGTCGCCTTGGGATCCCTGGATCTGGACCCGTAGCAAGGAACCTTGAAGTTCTGACGAGACGCCATCAGATCCATGTCTGGAATGCCCCATAATTGAGTTATTTGGGCAAAGATCTCCGGATGGAGTTCCCACTCCCCCGGATGGAATGTCTGACGACTCAGAAAATCCGCCTCCCAGTTTTCCACTCCTGGGATGTGGATCGCAGACAAGTGGCAGGAGTGATCCTCCGCCCATTGAATTATTTTGGTCACTTCTTTCATCGCCAGGGAACTCCTCGTTCCCCCCTGATGATTGATATATGCAACGGTCGTCATGTTGTCTGATTGGAACCTTATGAATTTGGCCTTTGCTAGTTGAGGCCAAGCTCTGAGAGCATTGAATATCGCTCTCAGTTCCAGAATGTTTATCGGGAGAAGAGACTCTTCCCGAGACCATAGACCCTGAGCTTTCAGGGATTCCCAGACCGCGCCCCAGCCCACTAGACTGGCGTCGGTCGTGACAATGACCCACTCTGGTCTGCGGAAGCTCATTCCCTGGGACAGATGGTCCAGGGTCAGCCACCAACGGAGTGAATCTCTGGTCTTTTGATCTACTTGAATCATTGGAGACAAGTCTGTATAATCCCCATTCCACTCTTTGAGCATGTACAGTTGTAATGGTCTTAGATGAATTCGTGCAAAAGGAACTATGTCCATTGTTGCAACCATCAATCCTACTACTTCCATGCACTGCGCTATGGAAGGACGAGGAACAGAATGAAGCACTTGACAAGAGCTTAGAAGTTTTGATTTTCTGACCTCTGTCAGAAAAATCCTCATTTCTAAGGAATCTATTATTGTTCCCAAGAAGGGAACTCTTGTCGACGGAGACAGAGAACTTTTTTCTATGTTCACCTTCCATCCGTGAGATCTGAGAAAAGCTAGAACGATGTCCGTATGAGCCTTTGCTTTTGACAGGGACGACGCTTGTATTAGAATGTCGTCCAAGTAAGGTACTACTGCAATGCCCCTCGGTCTTAGAACCGCTAGAAGGGACCCTAGCACCTTTGTGAAAATCCTTGGAGCAGTGGCTAACCCGAATGGGAGGGCCACAAACTGGTAATGCTTGTCCAGAAAAGCGAACCTTAGGAACTGATGATGTTCTTTGTGGATAGGAATATGTAGGTACGCATCCTTTAGATCCACGGTAGTCATAAATTGACTTTCCTGGATAGTGGGTAGAATCGTTCGAATGGTTTCCATCTTGAACGATGGTACCCTGAGAAATTTGTTTAGGATCTTCAAATCCAAAATTGGTCTGAAAGTTCCCTCTTTTTTGGGAACTACGAACAGATTGGAATAAAATCCCATTCCTTGTTCCTTTATCGGAACTGGGTGTATCACTCCCATCTTTAACAGGTCTTCTACACAATGTAAGAATGCCTGTCTCTTTATTTGGTTTGAGGATAAGTGAGACATGTGGAACCTTCCCCTTGGGAGTAGTTCCTTGAATTCCAGGAGATAACCTTGAGAAACTATTTCTAGCGCCCAAGGATCCTGAACATCTCTTGCCCAAGCCTGAGCAAAGAGAGAGAGTCTGCCCCCCACTAGATCCGGTCCCGGATCGGGGGCTACTCCTTCATGCTGTTTTGTTAGCAGTGGCGGGCTTCTTGGCCTGCTTACCCTTGTTCCAGCCTTGCATCGGTTTCCAGGCTGGTTTGGGTTGTGAGGCATTACCCTCTTGCTTAGAGGATGCAGAATTAGAGGCCGGTCCGTTCCTGCGAAAGGGACGAAAATTAGACATTTTTAGCCTTAAAAGACCTATCCTGTGGAAGGGCGTGGCCCTTTCCCCCAGTGATGTCTGAAATAATCTCTTTCAATTCTGGTCCAAATAAAGTTTTACCTTTGAAAGGGATGTTAAGCAATTTTGTCTTGGATGACACATCCGCTGACCAAGACTTTAGCCAAAGCGCTCTGCGCGCCACGATAGCAAACCCTGAATTTTTCGCCGCTAATCTAGCTAATTGCAAAGCGGCATCTAAAATAAAAGAGTTAGCCAATTTAAGTGCGTGAACTCTGTCCATAACCTCCTCATATGGAGTCTCTCTACTGAGCGACTTTTCTAGTTCCTCGAACCAGAACCACGCTGCTGTAGTGACAGGAACAATGCACGAAATTGGTTGTAGAAGGTAACCTTGCTGTACAAAAATCTTTTTAAGCAAACCTTCCAATTTTTTATCCATAGGATCTTTGAAAGCACAACTATCTTCGATAGGAATAGTAGTGCGTTTGTTTAGAGTAGAAACTGCTCCCTCGACCTTAGGGACTGTCTGCCATAAGTCCTTTCTGGGGTCGACCATAGGAAATAATTTCTTAAATATAGGGGGGGGGAACAAAAGGTATGCCGGGCTTTTCCCACTCCTTATTTACTATGTCCGCCACCCGCTTGGGTATAGGAAAAGCGTCGGGGTGCACCGGAACCTCTAGGAACTTGTCCATCTTGCATAATTTCTCTGGAATGACCAAGTTGTCACAATCATCCAGAGTAGATAACACCTCCTTAAGCAGTGCGCGGAGATGTTCTAATTTAAATTTAAATGTCACAACATCAGGTTCAGCTTGATGAGAAATTTTTCCTGAATCTGAGATTTCTCCATCTGACAAAACCTCCCTCATGGCCCCTTCAGATTGGTGTGAGGGTATGACAGAACAATTATCATCAGCGCCCTCTTGCTCTTCAGTGTTTAAAACAGAGCAATCGCGCTTTCTCTGATAAGTAGGCATTTTGGATAAAATATTTGCTATGGAGCTATCCATTACAGCCGTTAATTGTTGCATGGTAATAAGCATTGGCGCACTAGATGTACTAGGGGCCTCCTGCGTGGGCAAAACTGGTGTAGACACAGTAGGAGATGATGTAGTATCATGTTTACTCCCCTCATCTGAGGAATCATCTTGGGCAATTTCATTATCTGTGGCAGTACTGTCCTTACTTTGTTTGGACGCTATGGCACAATTATCACATAAATTTAAATGGGGAGACACATTGGCTTTCATACATATAGAACATAGCTTATCTGAAGGTACAGACATGTTAAACAGGCTTAAACTTGTCAACAAAGCACAAAAAACGTTTTAAAACAAAACCGTTACTGTCTCTTTAAATTTTAAACAGAAAACACTTTATTACTTTATATGTGAAAAAGTATGAAGGAATTGTTCAAAAATTACCAAAATTTCACCACAGTGTCTTAAAGCATTAAAAGTATTGCACACCAAATTTCAGAGCTTTAACCCTTAAAATAACGGAACCGGAGCCGTTTTTAAATTTAACCCCTATACAGTCCCAGCTATAGTCTTTGCTGAGACCCAACCAAGCCCAGAGGGGAATACGATACCAATTGACGCCTTATAGAAGCTTTTCCAGTAATTTTTAGATCCTCACACATGCATCTGCATGCCCTGCTCTCAAAAAACAACTGCGCAGTAATGGCGCGAAAATGAAGCTCAGTCTATAACTAGAAAGGCCCCCTGACTGGAAAAGGTGTCTAACACAGTGCCTGCCGTTATATAAACGTTCCCCAAGATTATAAATGCAAATTGTCAGCCTAAATCTGAATAATATGCCCAAATAAAGCAATCGATTTAGCCCATAAAAATGTCTACCAGTTTTTTAGCCCATAATAAGCCCTTTATTCTGTTTGTTTGACTAAGAAAATGGCTTACCGGTCCCCATGAGGGGGAATGACAGCCTTCCAGCATTACATGGTCTTGTTAGAAATATGGCTAGTCATACCTTAAGCAGAAAAGTCTGCTAACTGTTTCCCCCAACTGAAGTTACTTCATCTCAACAGTCCTATGTGGAAACAGCAATCGATTTTAGTTACTGTCTGCTAAAATCATCTTCCTCTCACAAACAGAAATCTTCATCCTTTTCTGTTTCAGAGTAAATAGTACATACCAGCACTATTTTAAAATAACAAACACTTGATAGAAGAATAAAAACTACATTTAAACACCAAAAAACTCTTAACCATCTCCGTGGAGATGTTGCCTGTGCAACGGCAAAGAGAATGACTGGGGTGGGCGGAGCCTAGGAGGGACTATATGGCCAGCTTTGCTGGGACTCTTTGCCATTTCCTGTTGGGGAAGAGAATATCCCACAAGTAAGGATGACGCCGTGGACCGGACACACCAATGTTGGAGAAATAGAGCTGTGGCAGTTTTCACTCTCTGTAAATAGAGCTGTGGCAGTTATTACTCTCTGTAAGTAGAGCTGTGGCAGTTTTTACTCTCTGTAAGTAGAGCTGTGGCAGTTTTCACTCTCTGTAAGTAGAGCTGTGGCAGTTTTCACTCTCTGTAAGTAGAGCTGTGGCAGTTTTCACTCTCTGTAAATAGAGCTGTGGCAGTTTTCACTCTCTGTAAGTAGAGCTGTGGCAGTTTTCACTCTCTGTAAGTAGAGCTGTGGCAGTTTTCACTCTCTGTAAGTAGAGCTGTGGCAGTTTTCACTCTCTGTAAGTAGAGCTGTGGCAGTTTTCACTCTCTGTAAATAGAGCTGTGGCAGTTTTTACTCTCTGCAAATAGAGCTGTGGCAGTTTTTACTCTCTGTAAATAGAGCTGTGGCAGTTTTCACTCTCTGTAAGTAGAGCTGTGGCAGTTTTCACTCTCTGTAAGTAGAGCTGTGGCAGTTTTCACTCTCTGTAAGTAGAGCTGTGGCAGTTGTCCTCAGCTGTACTTACAGAGTGTGAACTTAATAATAAGCAATAGTAATAATAATACGTAAACTATTAATATTAGTATCACTATAAATTTAAACAGCTTTTACTAACCATATTAAGGCAAAATGTTAAAAACGTGTTTAAATGCTGCTCTTTTTTATATGCACCTAAGCAAATGTACGAGTACAATGTCCCTTTAAATTCTGATAAATGTTATGACTATAAACTAAAATGACATATATATTGTTCATACTTAATATTTTAACTAGTTTTTGTTTTTATTCTGGGAGATTAGAGCATAATATTAATGCACTACTCTCACAGAAAATATGTTTAAAACCTGGAAAAGTCTTAAACAAATAGTTAGTCAGCTCAATACACTTCTGCTCCAAAGCTGAACATGTATAATGGTTGGTAGCTATTCACATATGCTGCCCAAGTAGTTGTATTCATCTCTGATTGGTAGCTATGCACATATGCTACCCAAGTAGTTGTATTCATCTCTGATTGGTAGCTATGCACATATGCTGCCCAAGTAGTTGTATTCATCTCTGATTGGTAGCTATGCACATATGCTACCCAAGTAGTTGTATTCATCTCCCGAGCAGTAGTGTATAGCTGCTCCAGATCTGGCTTTAACTATGTGTTTAATCAGTAGGATTACCGTAAACTATTTGAAAAAGTCCACTTTAGACACCCTGGATAGAGACGTGTGTGTGTAATTTAATATCTAGGGCTGTCGTGCATTGCTATACAGCCCTCACTGTAGCTATGGGGTTAAAGGTGTGGTTTTTGTATTTCCCAATTTACAGGGGGGAAAAATGCTGAGTGTACTTTTTTTAAATTTGGAAACATGAAGAAGATCGCTGGAAACAATCCCAGAGTGGGAGGAAAGCACGTCCTGGACCCTGCAGGCCTATCTGACTGGGCTGTTTCGATAAAGCAAAAACATACGTTTTCTTCCAACAGATGGTTGTGTGAAAGTCTGTGTATTTATCCCTAACAAATGCCCCTCAAGAATGACAATATTTATTATACAATTATCTCCCCAAATCCCGTAAAAGAAGAATACAGGGCTGGTGAAACGCTGCCAGATTGCAATTTTATTTTGTCAGTGGCTGTGATCAGTCTCCCCGCGTTATCTCTGTTTATGTTTTGTGATGGATGGAAAGAATTCATCTCTTGTGGTTTATCTTTGATCTGCAAATAAATGCGCAAAGTATGAACGACGATTGCCAAAAGGATTCATGTGCTTTAGACTACAATAATAATATGACCTTAGTGCAGCTAGGCTTCCAGACAGAGTCTTTAGCCGCTCAAGAGAAAGAAAATTCTGCCACATATTTGTACCAACTAAACTAGTTAGCTAGTAGGAATGTTTTATAAAAGTACGCCACTGGAATTTTAATAAACAAAACATATTCGCTAATGTGTTTCACAATATTTTCTATTGAAGGGATAGTCTAGTCAAAATTAAACTTTCATGATTCATAGAGCATGCAATTTTAAGCAACTTTCTAATTTACTTGTATTATCAATTATTCTTCGTTCTCTTGGTATCTTTATTGGAAAAAGAAACAATGTAAGCTTAGGAGCCGGCCCATTTTTGGTTCCTCACCTGGTTAGCGCTTGCTGATTGGTGGTTGCATTTAGACACCAATAGGCAAGCACAGGTGCTGAACCAAAAATGGGCCGGCTCCTAAGCTTACACTCTTGCTTTTTCAAATAAAGATACCAAGAGAATGAAGAAAAATTGATAATAGGAGTAAATTAGAAAGTCGCTTAAAATTGTTGCTCAATCTGAATCATGAAAGTTTAATTTTGACTAGACTATCCCTTTAAAAGAAGGAAAAGGAATTAAATAAATGGCATAAATGGAGTAATCACCGCGTTCTCCAGAGTAGTCAGTTTCCCAACAGGGATATGAGGGCGAAATGTGTCAGTCTTGCAGTGTCGAATGTACCTCCTCTTCCACACTTAATAGCAGAAGTGTAATCCTAGGGGTAACTGCTAAACTACCGTTACACCCAGACGTGTGCTGGACTATTTGTATAGCTCCCATAGACCACACTGGCGGTGAAAAGGTGAAATTGTAAATATATTGTAGAAGTCCCACACCACAGCCGTATCCATAGAGATAATGTGCCCAAGTCCTAACACCTCTGTAGCCTTGTAAAAATATGGATACACATTAGCAATTTAAGATTATGGTTCGTAGATGAACAGAGAAGCATTATCCTAGGCAATTTAGAAAGAAAAAGGCAGGCAAAGGGTTTTAACAATGATAAACATACATATACATTTCTAAAGATGTATGTGTGTGTATATGTATATATATATATATATATATATATATATATATATTGTATATCGCAAGGCTCAAAATATCATGCCCTAAGCTACTGACCAGCCCAAAATGATACTGACCAAAATGATACTTCTCTCTGCCTATCCTCCTTAATCTGTCCGCAGCCTTTGATACTGTTGACCACCCTCTTTAGCTACAAACCCTCCAATCCTTCGGCATTTGTGACACAGCTCTCTTGTGGTTCTCTTCCTACCTGTCAAACCGTACCTTTAGTGTAGCCTTCTCTGGGGCCTTCTCTGCCCAGTCACCACTTTCTGTTGGGGTACCGCAAGGCTCTGTCCTCGGTCCCCTTCTCTTTTCAATCTACACGTCATCTTTAGGTTCCCTAATAATGTCCCACGGGTTCCAATATCATTTGTATGCCGACAAGACCCAAATCTACTTCTCTGCACCAGACCTATCTCCTTCCTTGCTAACCGGTGTCACTAGCTGTCTTTCTCACATCTTTTCCTGGATGTCCTCTCACTACCTCAAGCTAAATCTCTCCAAAACTGAGCTCCTTCTCCCAAACACTCCACTCGCCTCGATTACTGCAACTCTGTCCTCTCTGGTCTCCCCAACTGCCACCTAGCTCTTTTACATTCCATAATGAATGCCTCGGCCAGGCTCATATTCCTTACACGTCGCTCTTCATCTGTTGCACCTCTCTACTAATCCCTTCACTTATTACTCTTGCCTCCAGGATTAAACACAACATTCTCACTCTGACATACAAAGCCCTCAACTGCACTACTCCCCCCTATATCTCTGACCTTGTCTCCAGTTACTCTCCCTCCCGTCCCCCCTTCACTCTGCTCATGACCTCCTACTCTTCTTCTCTCTTGTTACCTCCTCACACTCCTGTTTACAGGACTTCTCCAGACTGGCTCCCATCTTGTGGAACTCTCTGCCTCGCTCCACAAGATTCTCCCCTAGTTTTAAAAGCTTCAAGTGCTCCCTAAAGACTCTACTGTTCAGGGATGCATACAACCTACACTAACCTTTCTTTATACTAGTTCCTCTCCTCCTTTGCTATCCCCTTGAACCCCCTCAACATGTAAGCCTAAGAGCCATGCTGTTTGTAGATCACCTTCTTTAGAGCTGACTACAACAGTGCAACTCTTGGCAGGACCCTCTACCCATTTGATCCCTATACATGTTTCCTTGTATTCCGCCTTTGTTTATAGCGCTGCAGAATCTGTTGAAGCTCTACAAATAACCAATAATAATGTCGGGTTAGCGCACATGAGAACATGCTATCGGGTCTGCGCAAGAGTAGAGTTTCCCCCCACTTTTTTTTGCTCCATTGACTTCTATGTGGGAATGTGAATGTGCACGCAATATTGTAAGTTAGGCTTTTTGCGCGCGTGCGGAAACCGTTTACTTTCAGCTCATATTACAAGCGCAACCCAACGTGTAAAGAACATAATTTATGCTTACCAGATAAATTATTTTCCTTCTGGATAGGGAAAGTCCACGGCTTCATTCCTTACTGTTGGGAAATACAGCACCTGGCCACCAGGAGGAGGCAAAGACACCCCAGCCAAAGGCTTAAATATCCCTCCCACTTACTCATTACCCCAGTCATTCTGCCGAGGGAACAAGGAAAAGTAGGTAAAAAATTAGGGTATAAATGGTGCCAGAAGAATAAAATAAATAATAGGGGACCACCCATAGACGAGAAAAAACAGGCAGTGCTGTGAACTCTCCCTATCCGGAAGGAAAGGAATTTATCTGGTATGCATAAATTATGTTTTCCGTCCTAAGATAGGGAGAGTCCACGGCTTCATTCCTTACTGTTGGGAAAATTATACCCAAGCTCCAGAGGACACTGAATGAATAACGGGAGGGAACAAAAAGGAAGATGCGGACCCTATTCTGAGGGCACCATGGCCTGCAAAACTTTTCTCCCGAAAGCTGCTTCAGCCGAAGCAAAAACATCAAACGTGTAAAATTTAGAAAAAGTATGTAAGGAGGACCAGGTAGCCGCCTTACAAATCTGATCCATAGAGGCCTCATTCTTAAAGGACCAAGAGGAAGCTACTGCACTAGTAGAATGAGCCATTAACCTCTCAGGACGACGATGTCCCGCTGTCTCGTAAGCTAAGCGGATGACACTCCTTAACCAAAAAGATAGGGAAGTCGAAGTAGCCTTCTGCCCCTTACACTTTCCCGAATAGACAACAAACAAAGAGGAAGATTGTCTAAACTCCTTAGTAGCCTGAAGATAGAACTTCAAGGCGCAAACCACATCCATATTGTGAAGTAAGCTTATGACACAAGGAAAAAACCACAATATCCTGATTGATGTTGCAATTTGACACAACATTAGGAAGAAAACCTAATTTAGTACGTAAAACTGCTTTATCTGCATGACAAATCAGATAAGGGGCTCACATTGCAAAGCAGAGATCTCAGAAACTCTGCGTGCAGAGGCAATAGCCAATAAAAAGAGAACCTTCTAAGATAACAATTTAATGTCAACGGAATGCAGAGGCTCAAATGGAACTGTTGCAAAACCCGAAGAACAAGATTTAGGCTCCAAGGAGGAGCCCCAGATCTAAACACAGGTCTGATCTTAATCAGAGCCTTAACAAAGGAATGCACGTCTGGAAGCTCAGCCAGTCTCTTGTGCAATAAAACTGACGGCCGAAATATGTCCCCTCAGGGAACTAGCAGAAAGGCCCTTCTCCAGCCCATCCTGGAGAAAAGATAAGATCCTGGCAACCTAAACTCTGTGCCAGGAAAAACCATGCTCTTCACACCAGAAAAAGTAGGTCCTCCACACGTTGTGGTAGATACGACGAGTAACTGGTTTATGAGCTTGAATAATAATATCAATGACACTCTCAGAGAAACCTCTCTTGGCTAAGACCAAGCGTTCAATCTCCACGCAGTCAGCCTCAGAGAATCTAGATTTTGATGAACAAATGGACCTTGTATCAGCAGGTCTCTGCGACAAGGTAACTTTCACTGAGGAGATGAGGACATCCCCACTAGATCCACGAACCACGTCCTTCACGGCCACGATGGAGCAATCAGGATTACTGATACTCACTCCTGCTTGAAGCGGGTCACCACTCGAGGAAGAAGCAGTAATGGAGGAAAAAGATATACGAGTTTGAACCTCCAGGGCACTGCAAGTGCATCTATTAGATCCGCTTGGGGATCCCTCGACCTCAACCCGTACCTGGGTAGCTTGGTATTGAGACGGGACACCATGAGATCTATCTCCGGGGGTCCCCCATTGCTGCATATCTCTGCAAACACCTCGGGATGGAGAGACCATTCCCCTGGATGGAAGGATTGCCTGATGAGAAAATGCGCCTCCCAGTTGTCTACACCCGGAATGTGGTTCGCTGCAAGCAAACAGCTGTGGGCTTCCTAAATTAAAGGAAGGATGGACCTTATTGTCTTCATCTTGAAGGAAGGGACACTGAGAAATTTGTTTAAGCACTTTAGGTCCAGAATTGGGTGGAAAGTTCCCTCCTTTTTTGGGACCACGAAAAGGTTTGAATAAAACCCCAAACCTCTTTCTGCGATAGGCACCGGAACAACAACTCCTAAGGAGGATAGATCCTGAACGCACCCTAGAAAGGCGTCCCTCTTTTCAGGTCTGGTAGACAGATTTGAGAGAAGGAATCTGCCCCTTGGCAGATGAGATTTGAAGGCTATCTTGTATCCCTGATATACCACCTCCAGGAACCAAGAATCCTGTACGTCCTTGAACCAGGCGTCTGAAAAAGGAGACAGTCTGCCCCCTACACAATACGTTCCCGGATCAGGGGTCGCCCGTTCATGCCGATTTATTTTCGGCGGGCTTCTTATTCTGCTTGGATTTATTCCAGGACTGAGCCGGCTTCCAAGTACTCTTGGGTTGCCTGGGCTTGGAGGAGGATTGTTGTTGTTGTTGGGATTTGTCAGAACGAAAAGGAACAAACATTAGAAGATTGTCTTCCCTTAGATTTGTTCTTCTTATCTTGCGGTAGGAAGGCACCCTTGCCTCCGGTAACGGTAGAAATAATGGAGTCCAGGCCTGGACCAAATAAAATCTCTCTCTTGAAGGGAAGAGAAAGGAGTCTGGACTTAGAAGTTATATCCGCAGACCAAGACTTCAACAAGAGCGCCCGGCAGGCTAGGACCGCAAAGCCAGAGGCCTTTGTATTTAGGCAAATAATTTGCATGTTCGCATCACAGATAAAATAATTAGCAATTCTCAGATCTTTAATTCTGTCTTGATATCCTCGAGGGGAGACTCCACCTCAATGAGTTCTGACAAAAATTCGCACCAGTAGGTAGCCGCTCCGGCAACCGCGGCAACTGCAGCCGCCAGTTGAAACAAAAGTTGAAACATCTTTCTCAGAAAGGTTTCCATGTTCTTATCCATCGGCTCTCTGAACGAAGAACTATCCTCAAGAGGTATAGTAGTACGTTTAGCAAGCATGGAGATAGCACCATCCACCTTAGGAATGGAGCCCCAAAAATCCAGTTGAGAGTCTGGGACCGGGAACAACTTTTTAAAAGTAGACGAGGGGGAAAAGGAAGAACCAATTCTTTCCCGTTTGTTCTTAATAATGTTTGCCATCTTCGTAAACTCTTTCTTATTAAGGTATCATAGGTACCTCAGGCAGCGCGGCCTCTGGAACCTCTAACATAGACAGAACCTCCTTTATTAAAAAACGCAAGTGCTCAATTTTAAATCTAAAGGAACTTAGATGCTAAGGACTCCGACCCAGAAAGTTCACCCTCTGAAGCTACAGAGGTTAACTCATCATCGGATAAAAGGGACATAATTGCTAAATATTTAGATGACTCCGGGTCAGGAGAGCTATGTTTAACCTTTCCCTTGTGTTTGTTAGAGCGAGGTAATGCACTGAGGGCCGCAGACACCGTCGTTTGTAACTGCACGGCAAAGTCTGCAGGAAGAAGGCCCCCTCCGGATGGAGGATTAGATGTGCCACAGGGAACTGCATGTGGAGTGGATAATGTAGCAAGGGTAGTAATCTCACGGGATGCAGAGTCCTGAGAGGTACACTGCTCAGAGGGACTAAGAGCCTTAGCAGGCTTGTCTTCCTTCTTAGACTTTATAACGGTGTTAAGGCATGTGGAACGTAATTGAGTGGGCGGGAAAACCATGGCCTCCTCACAATATAAACAGGTATGATTTAGTAGAGAAGGAGTACCTTCTAACATGTCTGAGTCCTCCATAGCTCAGGTTATACCCACAGAAGGACATAAATAAAAACATTTTTTATTATAGAAAACTGCACCTTTATACTCCCAATGGCTGGGCCACTCACCATCTCCTAGACCCAGACAGTTAACAGAGGAAACCCTCTCCTCAGGTTCAAGTCTCAGCCAGAATGGAGGAAATGAACATAGACCACACCCGGTCACATGGAGTGCAAGACAGTACTTCCCTTGTTATTATAAGTACAGCAAGTAATAGGAGCAGTGCAACACTTTCAAAAGTGAAACCTGTTTGTTCCAGCCAAAAACACAAAGTCTATCAGCCCAGGAATAAAATCACACAACGCAGCATGTAAATAATTAATACACTGATTAATTAACCCCAACTGTTCAATAAACCCCCTTCAGAGGATATTAACCCTGGATCCTATCAAGGTATAAAGGAGCCACACTGTGACCCTGTTATAGCGTTTTATGTGTACAAATTGAAATGATCTTACCTCCAGGATCCATGCTGTGGAACAGAACACAGCCTCTCAAGTGTGACAGTCTTATAGCAGCACTCCTGAGATGGACTTGAGTGAGAGAAAGCAGGCAGTGAAACTCATCAACACTGATTGCTTAGGAGCTGTTAGCAGTAGTCTGGATGGTTTCGCAGAAAAACTTTCCCTACATCTCCAGACTCTAACTTTCATCAATTATCTCACTGAGAGGTTGACATGACTACTTAAAAATCCAGTCCTATTTCGAAGGGCAGATACCCTTTTTCAGGACTCTTTTCAAATCTTCTGACACTTCTCTGCCACCTCCTAATGTGACGAAAGGCAAAGAATGACTGGGGTAATGAAGTGGGATGGATTTTTAAGCCTTTGGCTGGGATGTCTTTGCCTCCTCCTGGTGGCGAGGTGTTGTATTTCCCAACAGTAAGGAATGAAGCTGTGGACTCTCCCTATCTTAGGAAGGAAAGCTTACTTCTAGCACAATAAAAACTCAAGAGGAAGTGTTAAATAGTGCTCCACTTGTAATCTTGCCCTTAGTGTTTAATGTCCCATTAAGCAGCCCCCGTGATTACTGCAGTCATGGACAGCTAAAGCATAAGCTTATTTTGTCTTATCCTGTTATTAACACCCAGATCTTCTCTGATTTTTACATTTGCACATACTGTAGTAGTTGGCTAACTTAAACAAACACAAAAGCCGCACAGAAGAAAAAAAAATTAAACAAATGAGTGCATAAGTTTATTCAGTTCATCTAAGGACATGTAAACACTTTGCTGTCTAATTGTGTAAGGACAAGCAAAATCAAGTTAGTTACATACTAGAAACATCCCCATATACAAACAAAGCTATTCACCTCCAGGTCAGCAGCTGAATCTCTCAATTACTACTGCCTGGTTTTCTGCTTCGCCATTCCATGTAACAATCTCTGTTGCTTCATTCACTATAATGTGTTAGGTTAGCTAAAGTCCCAACATAAAACCAAACATCCAAGTTATACTGAGTATTTTTCACCTTTACACAAAACTATAAATTAGTAATAGTTACCATCTAAACTTAATAAATTAAATCCTGGAAGTAAATATTGAACAATAATAACTAGAATTGAAAAACTTGCAAAAATGGTTTATATATAAAATATCTAAATATGGTTAGACATGTAGGAGAAGGGTTTTGTCGCAGATGCAGAAGGATTGGAGGATTTGGAGCAATACAGTGTGGTCAACAGTGTCAAAGGCTGCAAAAAAAGATAGAGAAGGATTAATAGAAAAAAAAGTGTCCTTTTGCTTTTGCTGTAATTAGGTCATTAATAACCTTAATAATTACTGTTTCTGTGGAGTGTCTGGGGCAAAATCCAGAATGCAATGGATCAAGGAGGGAGATGTGAGGAAATATGATAAACATGTATGTATATACAAGCCTTTCCAGAAGTTTTGATGCAAGAGGGAGTAGGGATAGGATGTTAGTTGGATGGGGAGGATGGATTGAGAGAAGATTTTTTGAGGATAGGTTTGATTAGTGCAAGTTTAAGGGATAAGGAAAATATACCAGTGGTGAAGGAGACATTCAAAAAATATGTGTGAGGACTGGAGAAATAGGAGGAGAGAGGGAGGGCAGTAGTGGGATGGGATCAAGGGGACAGGTTGTGAGGTGAGATGAAGATATAACGGCAGAAAGAGCTGAATCTGTGGCTTTGTGGGTTTTGGATATCAGCGAACGGTTGAGGGGGTAGGAGACTGGTAGTGTGTTGAGAGATGATTTAATTTCAGATGGAAACAAGGTTAAGGGCAGAAAAGTAGTAGTTTAAGATGAACTTGTAATAAAGAAAGTCAGCTGAACACCGAGATTTTCTCAAATGTTGCTGAACAGTGCCAGAACATCTGTGTAGGTAGTGTGTCAGATGAGCATGCCAGGGCTGAGGATGAGTGCGTGACTTTCGAGGTATGGTAGGAGATGCCAAACTGTAAAAGACTGATTTAAGAGTGGAATTATAGTGACAGGTAGATTGGTCAGGGCAGGAAAGTTTGGTGTGAGGGCTAGAAGGAGGGAGAGCAGTAGGAAGTGCTGTGATGTTACAAGTGAAGAGAAGATGGTCAGAAATAGGAAAAGAAGAATTTGTGACGTTTGAGAAAATGCATCAGATCAAGGGAGCGTCCAACTTTGTGAGTGGGAGAGTTGGACCATTGTGACAGAACGTAGGAAGAAGTGAATTGGAGAAGTTTATTTTGCAGCAGGGGTAGCGGGATTCTCAACATGGAGGTTGAAATCCCTAAGAATAAGGGTAGGGATATCTGAGAGGAAATAATGTAGCCAGGCTACTAAATGATTGATGAATTGAGGAGTCAGGGGGACGATATATAACCACAACACAGAGAGAGAGAGGAGAGAAAAAGCTAATCATGTGAAAGAAAATGTGAGGGAAGAGACTGATTGTATTTGTTGAAAGGTGCAACTAGAGGAAAGTAAAATACTTACAACACCTATTTGTGTGTTTCCAGGCCTTGGGGTGTGGCTGAAGGGAAGACCCCCCAAGTGACAGTGCACTAGGGGAGGCTGTGTCTGAGGGAGAGAGACAGGTTTCTGTGTGAGCCAGGTTGAGGGAGTGGGAGATGAAGAGGTTGTGGATAAAAGTGAGCTTGTTACACACAGAGCAAGAGTTCTAGAGTACACAAGTGAAGGGGGTGTTGGTTTTAGATACAAAGGAAACTTAGATAAGGTTTCTAAAGTTCTGGTGTTTAGGTCTAAGGCAAGGTATACATGGGTGGGGGAGTTTAGGGCGTTGTGGGGTACCAGGATTGGGGGATATATTACCATTAGTTAGTATGCAAGCAGGAGGGAGAGTAATATAATAGAAGATACAGATTTGCAGTATTAGGAGTGTCTATGGAATCTTAATATGAACATTTTTATATGAACACTTTCTGATGCACCAACTCATAACTGAGCATGTGCATTTTGTAATTAGCTTATGGCTGTCACATGATGCAGTGTGGAGGAACAAAGACTAAAGGGACACTCAAGTCATTATTCAAATAGCGCATGAAATTTTAAACAACTTTCCAATTTACTTTCATTAACAACATATGCACAGTCTTTTTATATTTAAACTTTTTGAATCACCAGCTCCTACTGAGCATGTGCAAGAATTCACTGAATAAGCGTGTATGCATTTGAGATTGGCTGATGGCTGTCACATGGTACGTGTATGCATTTCTGATTGGCTGATGGCTGTCACATGGTACGTGTATGCATTTCTGTCACATGGTACAGGGGGAGTGGAAATATACATAACTTTTAAAATTGTCAGAAAAAAAAAATCTTTTGAAGTTCAGACTAAGAGCTATTGCATTGTCTTGTTATCTTGCATTTGATGATTATGTAAATCTACAGTGTTGACTGGTCCTTGAGTTTGAAATGCCAGAAAAAAATCTTAAGTGCTACTTCATTGTCTCTTTATTATGCATTTATTAATTATGCTATTGTATTTAGTGGTCCTTTAAATATCTGGTACTAATAAATTGCTGTGTTGTCAATACCTGGCTGCAGAGACCATTACTGTCCTTTCGATAGTAACATTTTACATCTTGCAGCCTCTATTTATGTTTCCCATTTGAGATCCAAGCACTAACCATCTCTGACAGGGCTGAAATTAGAATAAAAATAGTCTTGGAAAAAAGCAGCCCTGAGAGAAGAGTAAAAGATGCTGCACGCAAGCCGATAACTACAGATAAAGGAACATGAGATGCAGACAGAGCATACAATTTACTATTGTCAAATCTACTTGTTCCTTGTTGTAAAGTTACCTAGGCAGGTGGAGTGCATAGATCTGGAGAACTACATGGCAGGAAAAGTGCTGCCATCTACTGAGCTTACAAATGTATAGCATTTTTGCTAACTGCTACAATATAGTGTAACAAATGCGTGCATGCACCTGAGCTTACCTCCCTGATTTTCAACAAAAGATCAATTTGTGTTTCTTGTCCCTTTAACCCCTTTCATACAAAGTATTTTAATGAATAATATTATTCATGCCTTAAAACCACCAGCAACACAGGAGAAACAAGAATTACAACTGCAGCAGTTAGAAGACAAACTTAAAAACGATGTATGTAACTATTTGTAGTTGTACAGTATTTGCATGTGTGTTTTGTTAAAGTAAATGTCTCCCAGTGCCGGTGTTCTGGTAAGAGGGCGAACTTTGTAAAAGAGCAAACCATGTGACTTCCTGTGACGTTTCATCAGCTGTTTTACACATTTTGGACCTAATGAGCGCACCATTTGTGATACAAAATCACGCACATGTGCTCTATAAAGGGTTCCTGAATTTCACAGCACGAAATATTGTACCAGTGACGTATGCGGCCAGGTATGTGATGACGCTGGCACGCATGCACATTAGGTCCAAAATGTGTAAAACAGCTGATGAAACGTCACAGGAAGTCACATGGTTCGCTCTTTTCAAAAGTTCGCCCTCTTACCAGAACACCGGCCGTGGGCGTTTTAGAGGTGCAGTTGCGACTCGTCACTTACGCCCAGAATGTGCAATTCATAAACAATCTCTATTGCCCATGTGAAGTATCTCATCACACATTCTTGTCCCTCTGTTTTAAAGCAGATGAGGTTGGCTCATTTTTGTTTTTCTTTTAACATTGTTAAACACATGATTAAACTTAGGACCTACAGCTAGGCCTCTGGGGGGGCACTTGCTGGTGGTCCACCTTTTTTATTTTTGTGGGCATGGCCGTGGTGGGGTTGGAGCTGGATAGTCAGTGAGTGGGGTCAGGCATGTCGCGGGCAGAGTTGGGGCATCCTCTGGGCGGCGTCAGTCAGAGCTGTCGGGAGCCTGGGCAAATGATGGCTGATCACATGACATGACAACACCACTGATGACTTGATTGAGACCTTAAATGTTATATAAATGCATTATGCAGAGCAGAAGAAAAAACATTAGGAAAATAGGCGACATGAGATGCATCCAGCTCTGTAAATACGGTTTCATGATATTCAGTTCCTTCGGTAACAGGACTCCTCAAGTTCCTATTAATAAACAGTTATTGCAGCACTAACAGGTTTGTTATATCCAGGATATTTATTCCCCTAATTTGAGTAATGTTTTTATCGGCATCTGATTTTTAAGTAGCGTTTACAGAACTCCCATTCTAACCGCGCTGCACACAAGCGGTGTCTATGTATACAGTGATGTTGTAACACAAAGCACTCGTGTGGAGACTGGGAAATTAATACACATCACAAAATACTAACTTAAAGGGACATGAAAATCAAAATGAATCGATATTCTCTCACCAGATACGCTCAGTTAGCACCCAGTAATGCATTGCTGCTCCTTTGCAGGAGTTAAACACATAGTTATATGCAAACAATAGAGCAATAATGCAGTGCAGTATTAATAATACAGTGCATAAGAACAGTTTAATTTGGCTTGAGATCACTGCACAGCGATGGACTGTTATGAAATAAAAAGCAGCAGCAGATTAGTCATGCTTGCCTTAGGGCGAGGCTATGTTGTGAAACTGACCTGCATGGGGTTAAACCCAGGTTAGTAGTGTGTGCAGCTTTGCTTGCAACACTGCAATACATATAATTCTTCCATGTCTTTTTTATAAATTGTATGGCTCATAAATGCTTAAAGAGACAGGAAACCCCATAAATGCAGTTCATGATTCGGATAGAACATACCATTTTAAACAACTTTCAAACTTACTTTAATTATCAAATATGCTTCATTCTCTTGTGATACTTTTCTGAAGGAGCAGCAACGCACTTTTTTCAACAATGGATACTAAGTGAACAAAGCACATTTGAAAATAGAAGCGATTTTAAAATTATCTTAAAATGACATGCTCTATTTAATTCTTGCAAGTTTCATTTTGACATTCATGTGTCCTTTAAAAAAAATAAAAAAATTATATATATTTAATTGGCCGATTATTTTTTCGATTAATCGACTAATCGGATAAAATAAGAATAATTGTTTCCTAAATCCACATACTGAGTGTTACAAATATAAACTTAAGACTAACAGTTTACATTAACACAACTGTTTGTCCAATTTTTAAGCAGCAGAGCACAGTTTTAGAATTAAGTAAAAGAAAACCGTAAACTGTTTGAAAAGAGAACTAGAAACAGGTCGACTATGACTGTTTTTAACATTCTGTTATTCACTCTTTCAGAAACTTTGCATTGAAATGCAAAAATCTTGGCATGTTCTTGGCTAAGGCTGGTTCTCTGTTTGCAGCTATATTTCCTGCAGCAGAGAAAAGACACTCAGATGGTGTTGAGGTGCTTGAGATGCATAAGTAGGGTTGTTAGCTCTTCCCCAATAAAAAAGTGTTTTCCACCTTGGCAAGGGGCCTCTCAATAAATTAAGCATATACTTAATTCTAACATAAAAAATATCTTGAATATCTATATGCAATGGTAAATATCTAGTCCGCTCTAAAAATAACAGATATATTTTTATAAAGGTTTAATCTGGTACATATTATCCCAATTAATAAAAAAAATTAAAAAAAGCATTAAGGAATATATATTAATAACAAGACAAAGCCTTACACATTTATTTATACAGTACATATTATCAGCAATAGCAAGCAATCTGCTAATTGTGCAAACAGATAATAGTGCACATCAATTAAAATAACTCCCATCAATCTAGGGGCTAGGTGTAAATAACAAACTCAGCACTATATCATGTAAAGCATAGTCCTAAATCACCCGATTTAATATAAACAATCCAAATGATGACTATTATATCTGGGTTGCATATAAGCCAGGAGTAGTTGTAAGCGTATACTGTCCTGAAAAAGTGAAAAGTAAAACGTCCTTTAGGCTAAGAGCATAACCATAAAACACAATACCAAGTGCAGGAGCTCATCAGAGTGAAGCAGCTGGTGTTGTGCACAGACCAACTAATTGCAAACCAACTAATCGATTATGAGATTCGTTGACAAATATTTTTATAATCGACTATATTATATGGCTAACGAAGGGAGAAATAACTAGGAATATAATCCTAGTTGTGAAAAGACAGGGATTTCAGCACTCTTTTGAAAAAATAAAGCTCATTGGACCAAGATATGTATTCAGAATTTCAAGCAGTGAATTTTTTATTCAATTGTGAACGGGAAGTTCTCCCAGTTGTATGAACACCACTCCCCAGATGAAAAGATACAACACACTGTATCACATTCGTTGTAAGAAATTAATAAGGAAACATTTGTTACCTATATACATACTAGAGTTCGTATTCAAAACCTGACCGGTCAGGGGTACACAACTTACAAAAAGACAAAAAACAGCCAAAATATTGTAGAATAATTGATGATACCTGTAAAGAAACTCTACACCCTGCTGCACACAGAACCCCTATTAAAGAGGTATTTCCTGGGCAGGTATAAATTAGTGGGATCTAAGAGGTCAATAGGGGTACCACAGACAGAAGCAATTCACAACTTTGGTCACAGTCACAATATGGTATGCAATGAATAGTGCTTTTGTACTTTATCAAGGGAAAAAGCCTTTTGCTTAGACTCACTACACCCAACTGCTCACAGTACTCCAAACGAGGAGAGTATAATACTGGGCAGTACATAAAGTGGTAAGAATCACCGGGATCTAAGTGGTCTCTAAGTTAGGCTCCCTTGAATTTAACAGTAGGCATATACAAAAGCTTTTACAAGCAAAACTAACAGACAATATGTGCCACCTTAGTGCTCTTATGTTAACTATTCATGCAAAGCTTGCAGTAGGAGAAGTAAGCGATTAGAGAGTTAGCGTTAAGCACAGATGATAGTGTTTCCTCTGTGTCTCTGGGATCCTGAAATGCTAGCAAGTAGAGCTGCATGCAAAAGAGATTGTAGCAGGCAAGATTTCAAGAAAGCAATTCAAGGTGTTATTATCACAAAGCCAGCATAGCGTTTAAGCAATAGTGTTATTATCCTCAGCAATCATTTAAAAAGTGCCCAGAATCAGCGTTCCTTGTGAGTATATTAATTAGGGAACACATAGTAATGCAAACTCTCTCAGTCACAAAAAGTGTAAGGCAATGATATCCGTGATCATGTATGACCGTTATACAGTCCGTATTAGCAGGCTATGATAGAACATATACGACCTTGCTATTCCATTCAGATGCGTCCTCTTAACTTGTTTGATCCTCAAGTTGAATTTGTTATGCTTCTGTGTTCGCCGCAAGTATCGTCATCCATGCGGTCTGGAGGCTGTATTGGTAGCGTGCACCACGTAGGCCGGTCAGCTTAGCCAATGTTCCCTAATTAATATACTCACAAGGAACGCTGATTCTGGGCACTTTTGAAATGATTGCTGAGGATAATAACACTATTGCTTAACCCCTTAATGACCAAGGACGTGCAGGGTACGTCCTCAAAAAAAAGGCAGTTAACGCCTGAGGACGTACCCTGCACGTCCTCGGTGTGGAAAGCAGCTGGAAGCGATCCTGCTCGCTTCCAGCTGCTTTCCGGTTATTGCAGTGATGCCTCGATATGGGGGCATCCTGCAATAACCTTACATGGCCATCAGATGCAGAGAGAGCCACTCTGTGGCCCTCTCTGCACAGGACATCGATGGCTGGTATCGTTGGTGGGTGGGAGCCGTCTTGGGAGGCGGGTGGGCGGCCATCGGTGTGCCGTGTGACGTCGAGGGGGGCGGGACCGTCGGGGGCGCGCATGGACGCGCGCGCATGCACGGAGGGTGGCGGGCGGGCGCGTGCACGGGGCGGGAGCGGGTGGGAACCGCTACACTACGGAAAATGAATAAAAAGTTAAAAGTGGCATAAGCACACAAAAAAAAAAAAAGCACAAAAAGAGATCGTGGAGGGGTGGGGGGTTGGTTTTTGTGTGGGGGGAAGCTACACTACAGAAAAGTTAAAAAAATGTAAAACAAAAACATTTTTTCTTCTAAACTGGGTACTGGCAGACAGCTGCCAGTACCCAAGATGGCGCCCATTAAGTTAGAGTGGGAGGGTTATAGAGCTGTTTGGGGGGGGGATCAGTGAGGTTGGGGGCTAAGGGGGGATAGTACACAGCAGCATATGTAAATATTCTTTAAAAAAAAAAAAACACCAAAAAAACAAATATAGCTTTTATTTTAGTACTGGCAGACTTTCTGCCAGTACTTAAGATGGCGGGGACAATTGTGGGGTGGGGGAGGGAAGAGAGCTGTTTGGGAGGGATCAGGGGGTCTGATGTTTCAGGTGGGAGGCTGAGCTCTACACTAAATCTAATATTAACCCTGCAAGCTCCCTACAAGCTACCTAATTAACCCCTTCACTGCTAGCCATAATACACGTGTGATGCGCAGCGGCATTTAGCGGCCTTCAAAATATCAAAAAGCAATACCAAAGCCATATATGTCTGCTATTTCTGAACAAAGGGGATCCCAGAGAAGCATTTACAACCATTTGTGCCATAACTACACAAGCTGTTTGTAAATAATTTCAGTGAGAAACCTAAAATTGTGAAAAATTTAACGTTTTTTTTAATTTGATCGCATTTGGCGGTGAAATGGTGGCATGAAATATACCAAAATGAGCCTAGATCAATACTCGGGGTTGTCTACTACACTACACTAAAGCTAAAATTACCCCAAAAAGCTCCCTACATGCTCCCTAATTAACCCCTTCACTGCTGGGCATAATACACGTGTGGTGCGCAGTGGCATTTAGTGGCATTCTAATTACCAAAAAGCAACACCAAAGCCATATAAGTCTGTTATTTCTGAACAAAGGGGATCCCAGAGAAGAATTTACAACCATTTAAGCCATAATTGCACAAGCTGTTTGTAAATAATTTCAGTGAGAAACCTAAAGTTTGTGAAAAAATTTGTGAAAAAGTGAACATTTTTTTTATTTGATCGCATTTGGCAGTGAAATGGTGGCATGAAATATACCAAATTGGGCCTAGATCAATACTTTGGGTTGTCTACTAAAAAAAAATATATACATGTCAAGGGATATTCAGGTATTCCTGACAGATATCAGGGTTCCAATGTAACTAGCGTTAATTTTGAAAAAAAAAATGGTTTGGAAATAGCAAAGTGCTACTTGTATTTATTGCCCTATAACTTGCAAAAAAAGCAAAGGACATGTAAACATTGGGTATTTCTAAACTCAGGACAAAATTTAGAAACTATTTAGCACGGGTGTTTTTTGGTGGTTGTAGATGTGTTACAGATTTTGGGGGTCAAAGTTAGAAAAAGTGGGGGGGGTTTCAATTTTTCCTCATATTTTATAATATTTTTATAGTTAATTATAAGATATGATGAAAATAATGGTATCTTTAGAAAGTCCATTTAATGGTGAGAAAAACGATATATAATATGTGTGGGTACAGTAAAAGAGTAAGAGGAAAAACAGAATTTATGCTTACCTGATAAATTACTTTCTCCAACGGTGTGTCCGGTCCACGGCGTCATCCTTACTTGTGGGATATTCTCTTCCCCAACAGGAAATGGCAAAGAGCCCAGCAAAGCTGGTCATATGATCCCTCCTAGGCTCCGCCTACCCCAGTCATTCGACCGACGTACAGGAGGAAATATGCATAGGAGAAACCATATGATACCGTGGTGACTGTAGTTGAGAGAAAATAATTCATCAGACCTGATTAAAAAAACCAGGGCGGGCCGTGGACCGGACACACCGTTGGAGAAAGTAATTTATCAGGTAAGCATAAATTCTGTTTTCTCCAACATAGGTGTGTCCGGTCCACGGCGTCATCCTTACTTGTGGGAACCAATACCAAAGCTTTAGGACACTGATGAAGGGAGGGAGCAAATCAGGTCACCTAAATGGAAGGCACCACGGCTTGCAAAACCTTTCTCCCAAAAATAGCCTCTGAAGAAGCAAAAGTATCAAATTTGTAAAATTTGGCAAAAGTGTGCAGTGAAGACCAAGTCGCTGCCTTACATATCTGGTCAACAGAAGCCTCATTCTTGAAGGCCCATGTGGAAGCCACAGCCCTAGTGGAGTGAGCTGTGATTCTTTCAGGAGGCTGCCGTCCGGCAGTCTCATAAGCCAAACGGATAATGCTTTTAAGCCAAAAAGAAAGAGAGGTAGAAGTTGCTTTTTGACCTCTCCTTTTACCAGAATAAACAACAAACAAAGAAGAAGTTTGTCTGAAATCTTTAGTGGCCTCTAAAAGGAATTTTAGAGCACGGACTACGTCCAAATTGTGTAACAAACGTTCCTTCTTTGAAACTGGATTCGGGCACAAAGAAGGTACAACTATCTCCTGGTTAATATTCTTGTTGGACACAACTTTCGGAAGAAAACCAGGCTTAGTACGCAAAACCACCTTATCTGCATGGAACACCAAAAAACTCTTAGCCATCTCCGTGGAGATGTTGCCTGTGCAACGGCAAAGAGAATGACTGGGGTAGGCGGAGCCTAGGAGGGATCATATGACCAGCTTTGCTGGGCTCTTTGCCATTTCCTGTTGGGGAAGAGAATATCCCACAAGTAAGGATGACGCGGGGACCGGACACACCTATGTTGGAGAAATTACAGCTAAACACAAACACTGCAGAAATGTAAAAATAGCCTTGGTCCCAAACGGACAGAAAATGGAAAAGTGCTGTGGTCATTAAGGGGTTAAACGCTATGCTGGCTTTGTGATAATAACACCTTGAATTGCTTTCTTGAAATCTTGCCTGCTACAATCTCTTTTGCATGCAGCTCTACTTGCCAGCATTTCAGGATCCCAGAGACACAGAGGAAACACTATCATCTGTGCTTAACGCTAACTCTCTAATCGCTTACTTCTCCTACTGCAAGCTTTGCATGAATAGTTAACATAAGAGCACTAAGGTGGCACATATTGTCTGTTAGTTTTGCTTGTAAAAGCTTTTGTATATGCCTACTGTTAAATTCAAGGGAGCCTAACTTAGAGACCACTTAGATCCCGGTGATTCTTACCACTTTATGTACTGCCCAGTATTATACTCTCCTCGTTTGGAGTACTGTGAGCAGTTGGGTGTAGTGAGTCTAAGCAAAAGGCTTTTTCCCTTGATAAAGTACAAAAGCACTATTCATTGCATACCATTTTGTGACTGTGACCAAAGTTGTGAATTGCTTCTGTCTGTGGTACCCCTATTGACCTCTTAGATCCCACTAATTTATACCTGCCCAGGAAATACCTCTTTAATAGGGGTTCTGTGTGCAGCAGGGTGTAGAGTTTCTTTACAGGTATCAACAATTATTCTACAATATTTTGGCTGTTTTTTGTCTTTTTGTAAGTTGTGTACCCCTGACCGGTCAGGTTTTGAATACGAACTCTAGTATGTATATAGGTAACAAATGTTTCCTTATTAATTTCTTACAACGAATGTGATACAGTGTGTTGTATCTTTTCATCTGGGGAGTGGTGTTCATACAACTGGGAGAACTTCCCGTTCACAATTGAATAAAAAATTCACTGCTTGAAATTCTGAATACATATCTTGGTCCAATGAGCTTTATTTTTTCAAAAGAGTGCTGAAATCCCTGTCTTTTCACAACTAGGATTATATTCCTAGTTATTTCTCCATTCGTTAACCATATAATACTTTTTATAAGGGTCTGCACCACCTTAATTATTATTCTGACAAAACGAGTTGTGTTATTGTCAATTTGTAACCTTTCACAATAGCTCTTCAAAAGCAGTTGCGTCCCCTCTGACAGTTTTTGTCTTTTTGTAATATATATATATATATATATATATATATATACATAATTGAACCTTTACACAAAAATCATGTTTTATCTTAACATAATTGTCTCAGACAAGTTGCAGATAAAGCTTTATCATAGGAAACGCATAAAAGATAACATTTCACAGCAGTCACTTCAGCAGTAAATGAAGGCTGTAAAATGAATAACGTTTGCACACATACTGTTATACATTTTATCTAATGTTACACTGTTGTGGTTTTATCTGCCAGACATTACTAATCCTGCAATGTAAGGAGCCATTAATAATTATTTTTCTATTTAGGAGTTACAGTAACATTTTTGTGCTGCTTTATAACACAAACTAAAATAACATTAATCTGCATCCATTTACAAACTAGAATTTCACGGTTTAACGCACTCATTGATTAAAGGGACACTGAACTCTTATTGTTTTGCCTAAAAAACACAATTTATGCTTACCTGATAAATTTATTTCTCTTGCGGTGTATATCCAGTCCACGGATCATCCATTACTTGTGGGATATTCTCATTCCCAACAGGAAGTTGCAAGAAGACACCCACAGCAGAGCTGTTATATAGCTCCTCCCCTAACTGCCATATCCAGTCATTCGACCGAAAACACGCAGAGAAAGGAGAAACCATAGGGTGCAGTGGTGACTGTAGTTTAAATGAAAAAATGACCTGCCTTAAAATGACAGGGCGGGCCGTGGACTGGATACACCACAAGAGAAATAAATTTATCAGGTAAGCATAAATTGTGTTTTCTCTTGTAAGGTGTATCCAGTCCACGGATCATCCATTACTTGTGGGATACCAATACCAAAGCTAAAGTACACGGATAAAGGGAGGGACAAGGCAGGTACTTAAACGGAAGGTACCACTGCCTGTAAAACCTTTCTCCCAAAAATAGCCTCCGAAGAAGCAAAAGTATCAAATTTGTAGAATTTTGAAAAAGTATGAAGCGAAGACCAAGTCGCCGCCTTGCAAATCTGTTCAACAGAAGCCTCATTTTTAAAGGCCCAAGTGGAAGCCACAGCTCTAGTAGAATGAGCTGTAATCCTTTCAGGAGGCTGCTGGCCAGCAGTCTCATAGGCTAAGCGGATTATGCTTCTTAGCCAAAAAGAAAGAGAGGTTGCCGAAGCCTTTTGACCTCTCCTCTGTCCAAAGTAGACAACAAACAAAGCAGATGTTTGACAAAAATCTTTAGTAGCTTGTAAGTAAAACTTTAAAGCACGAACCACGTCCAGATTGTGTAATAGACGTTCCTTCTTTGAAGAAGGATTAGGACACAAGGATGGAACAACAATCTCTTAATTGATATTCTTGTTACATACCACCTTAGGTAAAAACCCAGGTTTGGTACGCAGGACTACCTTATCCGTATGGAAGATCAGATAAGGAGAATCACATTGTAAAGCAGATAACTCGGAGATTCTACGAGCCGAGGAAATAGCTACCAAAAACAGAACTTTCCAAGATAAAAGTTTGATATCTATGGAATGAAGAGGTTCAAACGGAACTCCTTGAAGAACCTTAAGAACCAAATTTAAGCTCCATGGGGGAGCAACAGGTTTAAACACAGGCTTGATTCTAACCAAAGCCTGACAAAATGCCTGAACGTCTGGAACATCTGCCAGACGCTTGTGCAAAAGAATAGACAGAGCAGAAATCTGTCCTTTTAAGGAACTAGCTGACAATCCTTTTTCCAAACCATCTTGGAGAAAAGATAATATCCTGGGAATCCTAACCCTTGGATTCACACCAATAAAGATATGTACGCCATATTTTATGGTAAATTTTCCTGGTGACAGGCTTTCGTGCCTGTATTAAGGTATCAATGACTGACTCGGAGAAGCCACGCTTTGATAAAATCAAGCGTTAAATCTCCAGGCAGTCAGTCTCAGAGAAATTAGATTTGGATGGTTGAAAGGACCCTAAAGTAGAAGGTCCTGTCTCAGAGGCAGAGTCCATGGTGGAAAGGATGACATGTCCACCAGATCTGCATACCAGGTCCTGCGTGGCCACTCAGGCGCTATCAAAATCACTGATGCTCTCTCCTGCTTGACCTTGGCAATCAGTCGAGGGAGCAGAGGAAACGGTGGAAACACATAAGCCAGGTTGAAAGACCAGGGCGCTGCTAGAGCATCTATTAGCGTCGCCTTGGGATCCCTGGACCTGGATCCGTAACAAGGAAGCTTGGCGTTCTAGCGAGACGCCATGAGATCCAGTTCTGGTTTGTCCCAATGATGAATCAATTGTGCAAACACCTCCGGATGGAGTTCCCACTCTCCCGGATGAAAAGTCTGACGACTTAAAAAATCTGCCTCCCAGTTCTCTACGCCTGGGATATGGATAGCTGATAGGTGGCAAGAGTGAGTCTCTGCCCAGCGAATTATCTTTGAGACTTCTAACATCGCTAGGGAACTTCTTGTTCCCCCTTGATGGTTGATGTAAGCCACAGTCGTGATGTTGTCCGACTGAAATCTGATGTACCTCAGAGTTGCTAACTGAGGCCAAGCCTGAAGAGCATTGAATATCGCTCTTCCAGAATATTTATTGGAAGTAGTTTCTCCTCCTGAGTCCACGATCCCTGAGCCTTCAGGGAGTTCCAGACTGCACCCCAACCTAGAAGGCTGGCATCTGTTGTTACAATTGTCCAATCTGGCCTGCGAAAGGTCATACCTTTGGACAGATGGACCCGAGATAGCCACCAGAGAAGAGAATCCCTGGTCTCTTGATCCAGATTTAGTAGAGAGGACAAATCTGTGTAATCCCCGTTCCACTGACTGAGCATGCATAGTTGCAGCGGTCTGAGATGTAGGCGTGCAAACGGCACTATGTCCATTGCCGCTACCATTAAGCCGATTACTTCCATGCACTGAGCCACCGAAGGGCGCGGAATGGAATGAAGAACACGGCAGGAATTTAGAAGCTTTGATAGCCTGGACTCCGTCAGATTCTGTAGAAATGAAAATTTACCTATCAGAGTCCCTAGGAAGGAAACTCTTGTGAGTGGGGATAGAGAACTCTTTTCCTTGTTCACTTTCCACCCATGCGATCTCAGAAATGCCAGTACTACGTCCGTATGAGACTTGGCAATTTGGAAGTTTGACGCCTGTATCAGGATGTTGTCTAAATAAGGGGCCACTGTTATGCCCCGCGGCCTTAGGACCGCCAGAAGCGACCCTAGAACCTTCGTAAAGATTCTTGGGGCTGTAGCTAATCCAAAAGGGAAGAGCTACAAACTGGTAATGCCTGTCTAGAAAGGCAAACCTGAGAAACCGATGATGATCTTTGTTATCGGAATGTGAAGATAAGCATCCTTTAAATACACTGTAGTCATATATTGACCCTCCTGGATCATAGGTAGGATGGTACAAATAGTTTCCATCTTGAATGATGGAACTCTGAGGAATTTGTTTAAGATCTTTAGATCCAAAATTGGTCTGAAGGTTCCCTCTTTTTTGGGAACCACAAACAGATTTGAGTAAAAACCCTGTCCCTGTTCCTCCTTTGGAACTGGATGGATCACTCCCATAACTAGGAGGTCTCGTACACAGTGTAAGAATGCCTCTCTCTTTATCTGGTTTGCAGATAATTGTGAAAGGTGAAATCTCCCTTTTGGGGGGGAAGCTTTGAAGTCCAGAAGATATCCCTGGGATATAATTTCCAACACCCAGGGATCCTGGACATCTCTTGCCCACGCCTGGGCGAAGAGCAAAAGTCTGCCCCCTACTAGATCCGTTACCGGATAGGGGGCCGTTCCTTCATGCTGTCTTAGAGGCAGCAGCAGGCTTTTTGGCCTGCTTACCTTTGTCCCAGGTCTGGTTTGGTCTCCAGACCGTCTTGGACTGAGCAAAAGTTCCCTCTTGTTTGCATTAGAGGAAGTTGATGCCGCACTTGCCTTGAAGTTTCGAAAGGCACGAAAATTAGACTGTTTGGCCCTTGATTTGGACCTGTCCTGAGGAAGGGCATGACCTTTTCCTCCAGTGATATCAGCAATAATCTCCTTCAAACCAGGCCCGAATAGGGTCTGCCCCTTGAAGGGAATGTTAAGCAGCTTAGATTTTGAAGTCACGTCAGCTGACCATGATTTAAGCCATAGCGCCCTGCGCGCCTGTATAACAAAACCAGAATTCTTAGCCGTTAGTATAGTCAAATGAACAATGGCATCAGAAACAAAGGAAATGGCTAGCTTAAGTACTCTAAGCTTGCCAAGTATGTCATCCAATGGAGTCGCTACCTGTAAAGCCTCTTCCAGAGACTCAAACCAGAACGCTGCAGCAGAAGTGACAGGAGCAATGCATGCAAGGGGCTGTAGGATAACATAATTTATGTAAGAACTTACCTGATAAATTCATTTCTTTCATATTAGCAAGAGTCCATGAGCTAGTGACGTATGGGATATACATTCCTACCAGGAGGGGCAAAGTTTCCCAAACCTTAAAATGCCTATAAATACACCCCTCACTACACCCACAAATCAGTTTAACGAATAGCCAAGAAGTGGGGTGATAAGAAAAAAGTGCGAAAGCATAAAAAATAAGGAATTGGAATAATTGTGCTTTATACAAAAAAATCATAACCACCACAAAAAAGGGCAGGCCTCATGGACTCTTGCTAATATGAAAGAAATGAATTTATCAGGTAAGTTCTTACATAAATTATGTTTTCTTTCATGTAATTAGCAAGAGTCCATGAGCTAGTGACGTATGGGATAATGACTACCCAAGATGTGGATCTTTCCATGCAAGAGTCACTAGAGAGGGAGGGATAAAATAAAGACAGCCAATTCCTGCTGAAAATAATCCACACCCAAAATAAAGTTTAATGAAAACATAAGCAGAAGATTCAAACTGAAACCACTGCCTGAAGTACTTTTCTACCAAAAACTGCTTCAGAAGAAGAAAACACATCAAAAATGGTAGAATTTTAGTAAAAGTATGCAAAGAGGACCAAGTTGCTGCTTTGCAAATCTGATCAACCGAAGCTTCATTCCTAAACGCCCAGGAAGTAGAAACTGACCTAGTAGAATGAGCTGTAATCTTTCGAGGCGGAGTTTTACCCGACTCGACATAGGCATGATGAAATAAAGATTTCAACCAAGATGCCAAAGAAATGGCAGAAGCTTTCTGGCCTTTTCCAGAACCGGAAAAGATGACAAATAGACTAGAAGTCTTTCGGAAAGACTTAGTAGTTTCAACATAATAATACAAGGCTCTAACAGCATCCAAAGAATGCAATGATTTCTCCTTAAAATTCATAGGATTAGGACATAATGAAGGAACCACAATTTCTCTACTAATGTTGTTAGAATTCACAACCTTAGGTAAAAAATTCAAAAGAAGTTTGCAGCACCGCCTTATCCTGATGAAAAATCAGAAAAAGGAGACTGATAAGAAAGAGCAGATAATTCAGAGACTCTTCTGGCAGAAGAGATGGCCAAAAGAAACAAAACTTTCCAAGAAAGTAATTTAATGACCAAAGAATACATGGGTTCAAAAGGAGGAGCTTGAAGAGCCCCCAGAACCAAATTCAAACTCCAAGGAGGAGAAATTGACTGAATGACAGGTTTTATACGAACCAAAGCTTGTACAAAACAATGAATATCAGGAAGATTAGCAATCTTTCTGTGAAAAAGAACAGAAAGAGCAGAGATTTGTCCATTCAAGGAACTTGCGGACAAACCTTTATCTAAACCATCCTGAAGAAACTGTAAAATTCTCGTTATTCAAAAAGAATGCCAAGAAAAAAAGATGAGAAAGACACTAAGAAATATAAGTCTTCCAGACTCTATAATATATCTCTCTAGATACAGATTTACGAGCCTGTCACATAGTATCAATCACAGAGTCAGAGAAACCTCTTTGACCAAGAATCAAGCGTTCAAACTCCATACCTTAAAATTTAAGGATTTGAGATCCTGATGGAAGAAAGGACCTTGCGACAGAAAGTCTGGTCTTAACGGAAGAGTCCACAGCTGGCAAGAGGCCATCCGGACAAGATCCGCATACCAAAACCTGTGAGACCATGCTGGAGCTACCAGCAGGACAAACGAGCATTCCTTTAGAATCTTGGAGAATACTCTTGGAAGAAGAACTAGAGGCGGAAAGATATAGGCAGGATGATACTTCCAAGGAAGTGATAATGCATCCACTGCCTCCGCCCGAGGATCCCGGGATCTGGACAGATACCAGGGAAGTTTCTTGTTTAGATGAGAAGCCATCAGATCTATTTCTGGGAGATCCCACATTTGAACAATCTGAAGAAATACCTCTGGGTGAAGAGACCATTCGCCCGGATGCAACGTTTGGCGACTGAGATAATCCGCTTCCCAATTGTCTATACCTGGGATAAGAACCGCAGAGATTAGACAGGAGCTGGATTCCGCCCAAACCAAAATTCGAGATACTTCTTTCATAGCCAGAGGACTGTGAGTCCCTCCTTGATGATTGATGTATGCCACAGTTGTGACATTGTCTATCTGAAAACAAATGAACAACTCTCTCTTCAGAAGAGGCCAAGACTGAAGAGCTCTGAAAATTGCACGGAGTTCCAAAATATTGATCGGTAATCTCACCTCCTGAGATTCCGAAACCCCTTGTGCCGTCAGAGACCCCCACACAGCTCCCCAACCTGTAAGACTTGCATCTGTTGAGATTATAGTCCAGGTCGGAAGAACAAAGAAGCCCCCTGAACTAAACGATGGTGATCTGTCCACCACGTCAGAGAGTGTCGTATAATCGGTTTAAAGATATTAATTGAGATATCTTTGTGTAATCCCTGCACCATTGGTTCAGCATACAGAGCTGAAGAGGTCGCATGTGAAAACGAGCAAAGGAGATCGCATCCGATGCGGAAGTCCTAAGACCTAAAATTTCAATGCATAAGGCTACCAAAGAATGATTGTGACTGAAGGTTTTGACAAGCTGATATCAATGTTAAACTTCTCTTGTCTGACAAGGACAGAGTCATAGACACTGAATCTATCTGGAAACCTAAAAAGGTTACCCTTGTCTGAGGAATCAATGAACTTTTTGGTAAATTGATCCTCCAACCATGATCTTGAAGAAACAACAGAAGTCGATTCGTATGAGATTCTGCGAAAATGTGAAGACTGAGCAAGTACCAAGATATCGTCCAAATAAGGAAATACCAAAACCCTGTTCTCTGATTACAGACAGAAGGGCACCGAGAACCTTTGAAAAAATTCTTGGAGCTGATGCTAGGCCAAACGGTAGAGCCACAAAACTGGTAATGCTTGTCTAAAAAGAGAATCTCAGAAAATAAAAGTGATCTGGATGAATCGGAATATGTAGATATGCATCCTGTAAATCTATTGTAGACATATAATGCCCTTGCTAAACAAAAGGCAGGATAGTCCTACAGTTACCATCTTGAATGTTGGTATCCTTACATAACGATTCAATATTGATAGATCCGGAACTGGTCTGAAGGAATTGACCGTCTTTGGTACAATGAAGAGATAGAATAAAACCCCAGCCCCTGTTCCAGAACTGGAACTGGCATAATTACTCCAGCCAACTCTAGATCTGAAAAACATTTCAGAAATGCTGAGCCTTTGCTGTGTTTACTGGGACACGGGAAAGAAAAAAATCTCTTTGCAAGAGGCCTTAACTTGAAGCCAATTCTGTACCTTTCTGAAACAATGTTCTGAAACCAGAGATTGTAAACGGAATTGATCCAAATTTCTTTGAAGAAAACGTAATCTGCCCCATACCAGCTGAGCTGGAATGAGGGCCGCACCTTCATGGGTACTTAGGAGCTGGCTTTAGGTTTCTATAAGGCTTGGATATATTCCAAACTGGAAATGGTTTCCAAACTGATACCGCTCCTGAGGATGAAGGATCAGGCTTTTGTTCCTTGTTGTGAGGAAAGGAACGAAAACGATTATTAGACCTAAATTTACCTTAGATTTTTTATCCTTTGGTAAAAAAGTTCCCTTCCCTCCAGTAACAGTTGAGATAATAGAATCCAACTGAGAACCGAATAATTTATTACCCTGGAAAGAAAGGGAAAGCAAAGTTGACTTAGAAGACATATCAGCATTCCAAGTTTTAAGCCATAAAGCTTTTCTAGCTAAAATAGCTAGAGACATATACCTGACATCAACTCTAATGATATCAAAAGATGGTATCACAAATAAAATTATTAGCATGTTATAGAATAATAATAATGCTATAAAATTATGATCTGTTACTTGTTGCGCTAAAGCTTCTAACCAAAAAGTTGAAGCTGCAGCAACATCCGCTAAAAATATAGCAGGTCTAAGAAGATTACCTGAACATAAGTAAGCTTTTCTTAGAAAGGATTAAATTTTCCTATCTAAAGGATCCTTAAATGAAGTACTATCTGCCGTAGGAATAGTAGTACGTTTAGCAGGAGTAGAGACAGCCCCATTAACCTTAGGGATTTTGTCCAAAAAACTCTAATCTGTCACATGGCACAGGATATAATTGCTTAAAACGTTTTAGAAGGAGTAAATGAATTACCCAAATGATTCCATTCCCTGGAAATTACTTCAGAAATAGCATCAGGGAGAGAAAACACTTCTGGAATAACTACAGGAGATTTAAAAACCTTATTTAAACGTTTAGATTTAGTATCAAGAGGACCAGAATCCTCTATTTCTAATGCAATTAATACTTCTTTAAGTAAAGAACGAATAAATTCCATCTTGAACAAATACAAAGATTTATCAGCATCAACCTCTGAGACAGAAACCTCTGAACCAGAAGAACCATTATCAGTATCAGAATGATGATGTTCATTTAAAAATTCATCTGAAAAAAGAGAAGTTTTAAAAGACTTTTATGTATACTAGAAGGATAAATAACAGACATAGCCTTCTTAATGGATTTAAAAATAAAATCTCTTATGTTATCAGGAACACTCTGAAAATTAGATGTTGACGGAACAGCAACAGGTAATGTAACAGTACTAAAGGAAATTTTATCTGCATTAATAAGTTTGTCATGACATGCAATACAAACAACAGCTGGAGAAACAGATACCAAAAGTTTATAGCAGATACACTTAGCTTGGTAGCTCCAGCACCGGGCAGCGATTTTCCTGAAGTATCTTCTGACTCAGTTGCAACGTGGAACATCTTGCAATATGTAATAGAAAAAACAACATATAAAGCAAAATTGATCAAATTCCTTAAATGACAGTTTCAGGAATGGGAAAAAAATGCCAGTGAACAAGCTTCTAGCAACCAGAAGCAATAAATAATGAGACTTAAATAATGTGGAGACAAAAATGACGCCCATATTTTTTAGCGCCAAATATCATTATTTGGCGCCTAAATGCTTTTGGCGCCAAAATGACGCCACATCCGGAACGCCGACACTTTTGACGCAAAAAAACGTCAAAAAATTACGCAACTTCCGGCGACACGTATGACGCCGGAAACAGAAAAAAATTTTTGCGCCAAAAAAGTCCGCGCCAAGAATGACGCAATAAAATGAAGCATTTTCAGCCCCCGCGAGCCTAACAGCCCACAGGGAAAAAGTCAAATTTTTTAAGGTAAGAAAAAATGATTGATTCAAATGCATTATCCCAAGTATGAAACTGACTGTCTGAAAAATAAGGAATGTTGAACATCCTGAGTCAAGGCAAATAAATGTTTGAATACATATATTTAGAACTTTATAAAAAAGTGCCTAACCATAGCTTAGAGTGTCACAGAAAATAAGCTTACTTACTTACCCCAGGACACTCATCTACATGTTGTAGAAAGCCAAACCAGTACTGAAACGAAAATCAGCAGAGGTAATGGTATATATATATAAGAGTATATCGTCGATCTGAAAAGGGAGGTAAGAGATGAATCTCTACGACCGATAACAGAGAACCTATGAAATAGACCCGTAGAAGGAGATCATTGCATTCAAATAGGCAATACTCTCCTCACATCCCTCTGACATTCACTGCACGCTGAGAGGAAAACCGGGCTCCAACCTGCTGCGGAGCGCATATCAACGTAGAATCTAGCACAAACTTACTTCACCACCTCCATAGGAGGCAAAGTTTGTAAAACTGATTTGTGGGTGTGGTGAGGGGTGTATTTATAGGCATTTTAAGGTTTGAGAAACTTTGCCCCTCCTGGTAGGAATGTATATCCCATACGTCACTAGCTCATGGACTCTTGCTAATTATATGAAAGAAAAAACCTTATTGAATGAACATTTTCTTAAGGTAACCTTCTAATTTTTTATCCATTGGATCTAAAAAAGCACAACTGTCCTCGACAGGGATAGTAGTACGCTTTTCTAAAGTAGAAACTGCTCCCTCCACCTTAGGAACTGTCTGTCATAAGTCCCGTGTGGTGGCGTCTATTGGAAACATTTTTCTAAAAATAGGAGGGGAAGAGAACTTGGTCTATCCCATTCCTTATTAATAATTTCTGTAAACCTTTTAGGTACTGTAAAAACATCAGTACACACCGGCACTGCATAGTATTTATCCAGTCTACACAATTTCTCTGGCACTGCAATTGTATCACAGTCATTCAGAGCAGCTAAAACCTCCCTGAGAAAAACTCGGAGGTGTTCAAGCTTAAATTTAAATGTAGAAATATCAGAATCAGGTTGCATCATCTTTCCTGAGTCAGAAACATCACCCACAGACTGAAGCTCTCCTTCCTCAGCTTCTGCATATTGTGAGGCAGTATCAGACATGGTTCTTAAAGCGTTAGTATGCTCTGCATTTCGTCTAACCCCAGAGCTATCTCGCTTACCTCTAAATTCAGGTAGTCTGGCTAATACCGCTGACAGTGTATTATCCATGACTGCCGCCATGTCTTGTAAAGTAATCGCTATGGGCGCCCTAGATGTACTTGGCGCCATTTGAGCGTGAGTCCCTTGAGCGTGAGTCAAAGGATCTGACACGTGGGGAGAGTTAGTCTGCATAACTTCCCCCTCGTCAGATTCCTCTGGTGATAAATTTTTTTAAAGACAGAATATGATCTTTATTGCTTAAAGTGAAATCAGTACATTTGGTACACATTCTAAGAGGGGGTTCCACCATGGCTTTTAAACATAATGAACAAGGAGTCTCCTCTATGTCAGACATGTTTGTACAGACTAGCAATGAGACTAGCAAGCTTGGAAAACACTTTAAATCAAGTTAACAAGCAAATATAAAAAATGGTACTGTGCCTTTAAGAGAAACAAATTTTGTCAAAATTTGAAAAACAGTGAAAAAAGGCAGTAAATAAAACGAAATTTTTACAGTGTATGTAATAAGTTAACAGAGCATTGCACCCACTTGCAAATGGATAATTAACGCCTTAATTCAAAAAACGGATCAAAAAAACGATATAGGCATTTTTTAACAGACACAACAAACTGCCACAGCCTGCTGTGGCCCTACCTTCCCCAATAAACGACTTTGGAAAGCCTTTGAGCCCTTTAGAGCTGTCCTATAGCATACAGGGGACTCCTGAGGGAAGCTGGATTTCACAGTTTGTAACTTTAACTGCACCAACTGTAACTTTTATACTACAACAGTGGAAAGCCTCAGGAAACTGTTTCTAGGCAAAATTTAAGCCAGCCATGTGGAAAAAACTAGGCCCCAATAAAGTTTTATCACCAAAGCATATATAAAAACGATTAAACATGCCAGCAAACGTTTTATATTGCAATTTTATAAGGGTATTACCCCTGAGAGTAAGCATGATACCAGTCGCTATTAAATCACTGTATTCAGGCTTAACTTACATTAATCTGGTATCAGCAGCATTTTCTAGCATTTTCCATTTCTAGAAAAAATTGTAACTGCACATACCTCATAGCAGAGTAACCTGCACACCATTCTCCCGCTGAAGTTACCTCTCTCCTCAGACATATGTGAGAACAGCAATGGATCTTAGTTACAACCTGCTAAGATCATAGAAAACTCAGGCAGATTATTCTTCTATTTACTGCCTGGGATAAAATAGTACAACTCCGGTACCATTTAAAATAACAAACTTTTGATTGAAGATAAAAAACTAACTATATTTCACCACTCTCTCTTACTACCTCCATGCGTGTTGAGAGTTGCAAGAGAATGACTGGATATGGCAGTTAGGGGAGGAGCTATATAACAGCTCTGCTGTGGGTGTCCTCTTGCAACTTCCTGTTGGGAATGAGAATATCCCACAAGTAATGGATGATCCGTGGACTGGATACACCTTACAAGAGAAATATGACAAATTCTGCTTACATTCAAACTAATATACCAGTATAAGTTGTACACTTCATAACCTCCAATAAGCATTAACAGGAAGTACCTATGAGCCAATCGGTATTAGCAGGTAGTATCTATCCACCAATGACCATTAGTCAGAAGTGCACAACTGATAAAGCTATATGTAAAAAGCTTTTACTTTACATTTTTATTTATAACAAGTGAACATGCTAATCTTGCAAATGACAGAAAACAGTATCCATCTAACATTGCTAGCCAAGGTTTGTGCTGCCAGAGACAATTACACAAAGTTAAAATATAATTATATATCTGAAATAAAAACTTTAGATCCATATAACCTGCCTGGAAAAGTCTACTAATATACATAGGACTAGTTATAGGGACATTAAAAAAAAATACATTACATGTACCTCCTTTCATTATGGGTGCCGCCATTTTGGAACCTAGGTTACAAAGCAGGTATATGAAGGAGCGTTACCGAACATGTGCAAACATATTAGCAGTGGAATGTAGTGAAGGCACCAAACTAAGCGGGATTGCAGGAACGTAGTCGGTACAATGAGGACACTACAGTTTTGCAAGAAATAAGCAGTTCACTAGTTTCAATGGTGGAAATCGCAACCTTTTTACAAAAAAACATTTTACAATGTGAGAAAACAAAACACACTATTGCGATTGGGAAATGTTGTACCTATTTTTATGCACAATATTTATATCACGTACTGTTAATCTTGTTTCTAGACCAGGGGTTTTTAAAACCTGCCCTTAGGCCTCACTAACAGGCCAGGGGTGAAATAATCAGCTGATTAGTAAATATCGTTATTAGCCTGATCTCCTCCTAAAAACCTGGCCTGTTAGGGAGGCATGGCGACAGGTTTGAAAACACCTGTTCAAAACCAAAACTACAGCAATGAGAAAAAAATAAAACGTATTTAAAAAAAAAATAAAAAAAATGTACCATGAATAATATTACAGTATAATGCATATAAGTTACACACATGCACTGTAAACCCTTAATGCCCCAGCTCAAACGCTTAAAAAACACTAATGTTATTTCTATTCTCTTAAGAAAGAAAAAAAACTTTATTGTTGGCACACAACGCAAAATACTGTACTTTCAAAAAAATCTAGTGTGTAAAAATGCACAGTGTAAAGTACTTTTTTTTTACTTTTTAATGTGTTCACTATGATCTATTTTTCCTGCTGGAATGTATTAAATTGTTAATCTTTATTTTGTCATTTGAAATAGTTTAAATTTTCTTTCATGATTTGGATATAACATACAATTTTATACAACTTTATCAAATTTGCTTCATTATCTTGTTATCCTTTGCTGAAGGAACAGCATTGCATGACTGGTAGCTAGCTTAAAACATCGTCGGCTAGATTTAGAGTTTGGCGGCCAAAGGGGTGCGTTAGCTACGCGTGCTTTTCCCCCCCCCCCCCCGCACCTTTTAAATACCGCTGGTATTTATAGTTCACAGAATGGCTGGGTTTTCAGTGCGATAGGCTCCAAAAAGGGAGCGTAGAGCATAATTTAACGCCACTGCAACTCTAAATTCCAGCGGTGCTTACGGACGCGGCCAGCTTCAAAAACGTGCTCGTGCACGATTCCCCCATAGAAAACAATGGGGCCATTTGAGCTGAAAAAAAAACTAACACCTGCAAAAAAGCAGCGTTCAGCTCCTAACGCAGCCCCATTTATTTTCTATGGGGAAACACTTCCTACGTCTGCACCTAACACTCTAACATGTACCCCGAGTCTAAACACCCCTAACCTTACACTTATTAACCCCTATTCTGCCGCCCCCGCTATCGCTGACACCTGCATATTTTTTTTTACCCCTAATCTGCCGCTCCGTAAACCGCCGCTACCTAGATTATCCCTATGTACCCCTAATCTGCTGCCCCTAACACCGCCGACCCCTATATTATATTTATTAACCCCTAATCTGCCCCCCACAACGTCGCCTCCACCTACCTACAATAATTAACCCCTAATCTGCCTCACTCCCGCCTGTATAACCCTATAATAAATAGTATTAACCCCTAATCTGCCCTCCCTAACATCGCCGACACCTAATTTCAAACATTAACCCCTAATCTGCCGACCGGAGCTCACCGCTATTCTAATAAATTTTTTAACCCCTAAAGCTAAGTCTAACCCTAACACCCCCCTAAGTTAAATATAATTTAAATCTAACGAAATAAATTAACTCTTATTAAATAACTTATTCCTATTTAAAGCTAAATACTTACCTGTAAAATAAACCCTAATATAGCTACAATATAAATTATAATTATATTGTAGCTATTTTAGGATTAATATTTATTTTACAGGCAACTTTGTAATTATATTAACCAGGTACAATAGCTATTAAATAGTTAATAACTATTTAATAGTTACCTAGTTAAAATAATTACAAAATTATCTGGAAAATAAATCCTAACCTAAGTTACAATTAAACCTAACACTACACTATCAATAAATTAATTAAATAAAATACCTACAATTATCTACAATTAAACCTAACACTACACTATCAATAAATTAATTAAATACCTACAAATAACTACAATTAAATAAACTAACTAAAGTACAAAAAATAAAAAAGAACTAAGTTACAAAAAATAAAAAAATATTTACAAACATTAGAAATATATTACAACAATTTTAAACTAATTACACCTACTCTAAGCCCCCTAATAAAATAACAAAGCCCCCCAAAATAAAAAATTGCCCTGATTGGAATCAGCCAATCAGATTGAGCTCGCATTCTATTGGCTGATCGGAACAGCCAATAGAATGCGAGCTCAATCTGATTGGATCAGCCAATCGGATTGAACTTGAATCTGATTGGCTGATTCCATCAGCCAATCAGAATATTCCTACCTTAATTCCGATTGGCTGATAGAATCCTATCAGCCAATCGGATTTCGAGGGACGCCATCTTGGATGACGTCATTTAAAGGAACCGTCATTCGGCGAGTAGGCGTCACTTGAAGAGGTTGGATCCGCGTCGGCTGGGAAGAAGATGGCTCCGCTCCGCTCCGGAAGAAAGAAGATTGAAGATGCGGCTTGATAGAAGACTTCATCCCGATGATGTACTTCCGACTTCAGCCCGATGATGGAGTTCTTCAGCCGCCGCTTGGATCAAGACTTCGGACCCTCTTCTGGACCGATCGGTGAACCCGGTGAGGTGAAGACAAGGTAGGGAGATCTTCAGGGGCTTAGTGTTAGGTTTATTTAAGGGGGGTTTGGGTTAGATTAGGGGTATGTGGGTGATGGGTTGTAATGTTGGGGGGGGGTATTGTATGGATTTTTTTTACAGGCAAAAGAGCTGAATTCTTTGGGGCATGCCCCGCAAAGGGCCCTTTTCAGGGCTGGTAAGGTAAAAGAGCTTTGAAATTTTTTAATTTAGAATAGGGTAGGACATTTTTTTATTTTGGGGGGCTTTGTTATTTTATTAGGGGGCTTAGAGTAGGTGTAATTAGTTTAAAATTGTAATATTTTTCTAATGTTTGTAAAAAAAATTTTTTTTTTTGTAACTTAGTTCTTTTTTATTTTTTGTACTTTAGTTAGTTTATTTAATTGTATTTATTTGTAGGTATTGTATTTAATTAATTTATTGATAGTGTAGTGTTAGGTTTAATTGTAGATAATTGTAGGTATTTTATTTAATTAATTTATTGATAGTGTAGTGTTAGGTTTAATTGTAACTTAGGTTAGGATTTATTTTACAGGTAATTTTGTAATTATTTTAACTAGGTAACTATTAAATAGTTATTAACTATTTAATAGCCATTGTACCTGGTTAATATAATTACAAAGTTGCCTGTAAAATAAATATTAATCCTAAAATAGCTACAATATAATTATAATTTATATTGTAGCTATATTAGGGTTTATTTTACAGGTAAGTATTTAGCTTTAAATAGGAATAAGTTATTTAATAAGAGTTAATTTATTTAGTTAGATTTAAATTATATTTAATTTAGGGGGGTGTTAGGGTTAGAATTAGCTTTAGGGGTTAAAAAATTTATTAGAATAGCGGTGAGCTCCGGTTGGCAGATTAGGGGTTAATGTTTGAAGTTAGGTGTCGGCGATGTTAGGAAGGGCAGATTAGGGGTTAATACTATTTATTATAGGGTTATTGAGGCGGGAGGCGGATTAGGGGTTAATAACTTAATTATAGTAGCGGTGCGGTCCGCTCGGCAGATTAGGGGTTAATAAGTGTAGGTAGGTGGCGGCGACATTGGGTGGGGCAGATTAGGGGTTAATACATATAATATAGGGGTCGGCGGTATTAGGGGCAGCAGATTAGGGGTACATAGGGATAATTTAGCTGGCGGCGGTGTACGGAGCGGCAGATTAGGGGTTAAAAAATTTAATAGAGTGGCGGCGATGTGGGGGGACCTCGGTTTAGGGGTACATAGGTAGTTTATGGGTGTTAGTGTACTTTAGAGCACAGTAGTTAAGAGCTTTATAAACCGGCGTTAACTCCTGTTTTTTTTTCTGCGGCTGGAGTTTTGTCGTTAGATTTCTAACGCTCACTTCAGCCACGACTCTAAATACCGGCGTTAGAAAGAACCCATTGAAAAGATAGGATACGCAATTGACGTAAGGGGATCTGCGGTATGGAAAAGTTGCGGCTGCAAAGTGAGCGTTAGACCCTTTCCTGACTGATTCCAAATACCAGAGGGTGGTAAAAACCAGCTACCGCCCAACTCTAAATCTAGGCCCTAGTGAGCCAATCACAAGAGACAAATGTGTGCAGACACCAATCAGCACCTACTGGTATAGGATATGTGCGTATTATTTTTCAGTGAGTGATACCAAGAGAACGAAGAACATTTAAAAATAGAAGTTCATTTAAAAAAGTATCTTAAAATGACAGGCTCTATCTGAAACATGCAAGTTTAATTTTGACTTTCCTATCCCTTTTAAGTAATGGTCAATAGAAAAGCTGTGTAAACAAAAAAGTTTAGAAGAAATCACTCTGGGGGGAGGGGAGGATAATAAAATGTTATCCTTTCCATTGTTCTCTCAAAGTACTGGTCTCACACCTGCTATGTCAAAAAAATAAAGAGGATTGTGTTTAAATATAGAGATAAGCTAATTATATCAGCGATCCCTGCAAGCTAAATTTGATTGGATTTTGGTAGTAGAGAAGACATGACTTTTTCAAATACAAAATATATCTAAAAAGAGCAATTTACCATAGATTTTTAAACTATGCAGCTGGTATAACAAATCAGTATAAACACAGTAAGGGGAAACGATTTTTATAATACACCTTCCCTTTAAGTACATCTAAAATTGAAATAGTGTGTTTGTAAAATGTCTGAAATAGTGTCAAATTAATCCCCAAGGGCCAGTCTTGTCGTTTATGAAGTTCTGTACGAGAAGTCACAATGATTTTATTAGAGTTTTTCATTTTGGTTCAAATATCCAGCGCTAATGTGATTTTCACTTAAAGGGACATGAAATCCAAAATTAGTCTTTCATGAATCAGATAGAAAATACAATTTTACATTTAATGGGTTCTCTAAATCATGAAAGAAAATATTTGGGTTTCATGTCCCTTTAATTACAATGGTTAACCATGGACTTGTAATACTAGTTTCAACTTTGTGCTCATCATTGAAAATATTGAGAGTGTGGGTTTTTCACATCAAAGATTGAGCTCCACTTGTAATCAAGGCCTTAGTGTTTTATGCACTGGCTCTTTTTATTTAATTGGTCATTTCAGTGTTAAAATTTAATTCTCTAATCCATTAGACTAGTGACACCGTAATGCTATTTGATTAACTCTGCCAAGGGGTTGATCACATAGTTTTAACGTCCCACTCAGAACCAGCAGGGCATAGTGTCACTAGTGTTAAAATGACATTCTCTAAAGGACTACAGCATGCCAATATAACACTATGATGGCACTTTAAATAAAAAGTGCAGCTGACTAATAAGACAGACTTATCTCTAAAGTTGAACAAGTTTGTTTTTGTTTTTTTAAATACACAGCATTCCTTTTTCCAAACAGAAGGATTTTTGTAATAAATCAGAAAAGCTATTTTACTCATTGATAAACATTCTGCCCAATGCAAAAAAAACATGTCTAATATTCTGCTTATTGCTTTTAAAAAGCAGTGCTGTCCCTTTGCATTGAGCGGAGTAGAATACAATATACCTGACATATAGCACAGATAATACATGGACAGTAATGATGTTTACTAGCGACACAGAAGAGATCTCTCACTTACTGTTCGATTCGGGGGGACAAGTAAAGCTTAGGGAAGACCTGTGTGGCTTCTGCGTCCTCAAAACTGACTGACAAGAGGGCAACATCTTCTCCGGGGTCTTCATTGGCATCCTAGAAGGAAGAAATATTACAGAATATATAAAAAAATAATAACAATGGTAGGGGTTAAAATTGCTCAGCCCTAAACCAAAACTGTTATTTCATGATTCAGATAGAACACACAGTTTTAATCAACTTTCCAATGACTTCTAATATCAAAATTGCTTAATTCTCTCAATATGCTTTGTTGAAGGAGAATCAATGCCACTACTGGGAGCTAACTGAGCACACCAGTAGCCAATCGCAAGAGGCATATCTGAGTGCCACCAATCACCAGCTAGATCCCAGTAGTGCACTGCTGCTCCTGGGCCTACCTATGTATACCTTTCAACAAAGCATAGCAAGAGCACAAAGCAAAATTAGATAATAGAAGTATATTCGAAAATTGATTGAAACATAGCGCATGCGGATTTCAAAAGTGCACTCAGGAAGGAAGAACCAGATGTGTCTGTATGTGTGTGTATATGTTCAGTATATAATTATTTAATGGGTTTTATTTTTGGTGTGTGCTAACTGCTGTCAACATTTAGCTCAGATAGTGTTTCTGAGTGTGTGAATGAGAATGTGTGTGTGTGCTTCTGTGTATTTGTGTGAGTGTTTATGTGTGTGTGAATGAGAATGTGTGTGTGTGCTTCTGTGTATTTGTGTGAGTGTTTCTGTGTGTGTGAATGAGAATGTGTGTGTGTGCTTCTGTGTATTTGTGTGACTGTTTCTGTGTGTGTGAATGAGAATGTGTGTGTGTGCTTCTGTGTATTTGTGTGAGTGTTTCTGTGTGTGTGAATGAGAATGTGTGTGTGTGCTTCTGTGTATTTGTGTGAGTGTTTCTGTGTGTGTGAATGAGAATGTGTGTGTGTGTGCTTCTGTGTATTTGTGTGAGTGTTTCTGTGTGTGTGAATGAGAATGTGTGTGTGTGCTTCTGTGTATTTGTGTGAGTGTTTCTGTGTGTGTGAATGAGAGTGTGTGCTTCTGTGTATTTGTGTGAGTGTTTCTGTGTGTGTGAATGAGAGTGTGTGTGTGCTTCTGTGTATTTGTGTGAGTGTTTCTGTGTGTGTGAATGAGAATGTGTGTGTGTGTGTGTGTGTGTGTGCTTCTGTGTATTTGTGTGAGTGCTTCTGTGTGTGTGAATGAAAATGTGTGTGTGTGCTTCTGTGTATTTGTGTGTTTCTGTGTGTGTGAATGAGAATGTGTGTGTGTGTGTGCTTCTGTGTATTTGAGTGTTTGTGTGTGTGAATGAGAATGTGAGTGTGTGTGCTTCTGTGTATTTGAGTGTTTCTGTGTGTGTGAATGAGAATGTGTGTGTGTGCTTCTGTGTATTTGTGTAAGTGTTTCTGTGTGTGTGAATGAGAATGTGTGTGTGTGCTTCTGTGTATTTGAGTGTTTCTGTGTGTGTGAATGAGAATGTGTGTGTGTGCTTCTGTGTATTTGTGTGAGTGTTTCTGTGTGTGTGAATGAGAATGTGTGTGTGTGCTTCTGTGTATTTGTGTGAGTGTTTCTGTGTGTGTGTGAATGAGAATGTGTGTGTATGCTTCTGTGTATTTGTGTGAGTGTTTCTGTGTGTGTGTGAATGAGAATGTGTGTGCGTGCTTCTGTGTATTTGTGTGAGTGTTTCTGTGTGTGTGAATGAGAATGTGTGTGTGTGCTTCTGTGTATTTGTGTGAGTGTTTGTGTGTGTGAATGAGAATGTGTGTGTGTGCTTCTGTGTATTTGTGTGAGTGTTTCTGTGTGTGTGAATGAGAATGTGTGTGTGCTTCTGTGTATTTGTGTGAGCGTTTCTGTGTGTGTGAATGAGAATGTGTGTGTGTGCTTCTGTGTATTTGTATAAGTGTTTCTGTGTGTGTGAATGAGAATGTGTGTGTGCTTCTGTGTATTTGAGTGTTTCTGTGTGTGTGAATGAGAATGTCTGTGTGTCCTTCTGTGTATTTGTGTGAGTGTTTCTGTGTGTGTGTGAATGAGAATGTGTGTGTGCTTCTGTGTATTTGTGTGAGTGTTTCTGTGTGTGTGAATGAGAATGTGTGTGTGTGTGCTTCTGTGTATTTGAGTGTTTCTGTGTGTGTGAATGAGAATGTGTGTGTGTGCGCATCTGTGTATTTGTGTGAGTGTTTCTGTGTGTGTGAATGAGAATGTGTGTGTGTTTGTGTGTGAATGAGAATGTGTGTGTTTCTGTGTGTGTGAATGAGAATGTGTGTGTGTGCTTCTGTGTATTTGTGTGAGTGTTTCTGTGTGTGTGAATGAGAATGTGTGTGTGTTTGTGCTTCTGTGTATTTGTGTGAGTGTTTGTGTGTGTGAATGAGAATGTCTGTGTGTGCTTCTGTGTATTTGTGCGAGTGTTTCTGTGTGTGTTTCTGGATGTGTGTTTGTATGTTTCTGGGTGTGTATGAGAATGTGTGTGTGTGAGAGAGTGAGAGAGAGAGAGAGAGAGAGAGAGAAAGAGAGAGTGTGTGTGTGTGTGTAAGAGAGAGCTTTTCTTTGAGTATTTCTGAGTGTGTGTGTGCGGGGGGGATGTGTATTTTACAATATTTTCATGTTTGACTTCATTCAGGAATAAAGTAAAAATAGCAGCTATCTTGTACATTACTTTTCTGACCAAGATAAAAATGGGGTCGCTAAGGTATGTGGTATCATTACACTGGGTCTTGGGGAAAAACATTTGAAGAACCCTGCTTTACCTGAATCAGAAAATAAACATTTTGTGTTTCATTCCCTTTTTTAATACTTATTAGCCAATTAAATGTTGCTACATATTTTAATTTAGAGCGACTCAAAACAACAGCACCAAAGTTTAATAGTAACTACTTTTTGATCACTGACCACTTTAGCCTTTTAACAGGAAAAAGTGGTTTGATTGATGGAATAAGTTTCCATTAGAGACGGTAATGACAAAGGCTGTAAGTGAATTCAAGAATGTCAGGGATATGCATAAAGTTGTACTGAATTAATTAAACTGCACAGTGGACCCCGCTTGTTCTTATCTGATTTCAAAACATTTAGTTTTCAGCTGATTTAATATAAAGGAAGATAATTACCGTATATAATGTTGTAACTAAGCTAAGGAAAATAGTATATGTCTTTATCCTAAACCCCCTTTTCTGGCTATATGTTTATTTTACTTTGCACCAAATACTTTTTTAAAAAAAAAAAGCGGGAATCTAAGCTAAGGAGCCTGCCCATTTTTGGTTCAGCACATGTGGATAGTGCTTGCTGATTGGTGGCTACATTTAGCCACCAATCAGCAAGCGCAACCCAGGTGCTGAACCAAAAATGGGCCGGCTCCTAAGCTTAGATTCCCGCTTTTAACATAAAGATAGCAAGAGAATGAAGAAAAAATGATAATAGGAGTATATTAGAGAGTTGCTTTAAATTGCATGTTCTTTCTGAATCATAAAAAAAAAATGGGTTTAGTTTCCCTTTAATACAAACATTTTAATTAGATTTCAATTTTATTGGAGGTGCGTATTGTACATTTTGGCACCTATAAAGCATTGTTATAACTTTGTGAAGTGATTTCTAAATCAAATATGTGATCTCAGTAATCGGTATTCAGTAATGTTCAGAGAGCCATCAATGATCTTAGTGTGTGTGTAGTATGTGTATATGGCATATGTATATAGTGTGTGTGTAGTATGTGTATATGGCATATGTATATAGTGTGTGTGTAGTATGTGTATATGGCATATGTATATAGCGTGTGTGTAGTATGTGTATATGGCATATGTGTGTAGTATGTGTATATGGCATATGTATATAGCGTGTGTGTGTGTAGTATGCGTATATGTCATATGTATATAGCGTGTGTGTGTGTAGTATGTGTATATGGCATATGTATATAGTGTGTGTGTAGTATGTGTATATGGCATATGTATATAGCGTGTGTGTGTGTGTAGTATGTGTATATGTCATATGTATATAGCGTGTGTGTGTGTAGTATGTGTATATGGCATATGTATATAGTGTGTGTGTAATATGTGTATATGGCATATGTATATAGTGTGTGTGTATTATGTGTATATGGCATATGTATATAGTGTGTGTGTGTGTAGTATGTGTATATGGCATATGTATATAGTGTGTGTGTATTATGTGTATATGGCATATGTATATAGTGTGTGTGTGTGTAGTATGTGTATATGGCATATGTATATAGCGTGTGTGTGTAGTATGTGTATATGGCATATGTATATAGCGTGTGTGTGTGTGTGTGTGTGTAGTATGTGTATATGGCATATGTATATAGCGTGTGTGTGTGTGTAGTATGTGTATATGGCATATGTATATAGCGTGTGTGTAGTATGTGTATATGGCATATGTATATAGCGTGTGTGTGTAGTATGTGTATATGGCATATGTATATAGCGTGTGTGTGTAGTATGTGTATATGGCATATGTATATAGCGTGTGTGTGTGTAGTATGTGTATATGGCATATGTATATAGCGTGTGTGTGTGTAGTATGTGTATATGGCATATGTATATAGCGTGTGTGTGTAGTATGTGTATATGGCATATGTATATAGCATGTGTGTGTGTAGTATGTGTATATGGCATATGTATATAGCGTGTGTGTGTGTGTAGTATGTGTATATGGCATATGTATATAGCGTGTGTGTGTGTGTAGTATGTGTATATGGCATATGCATATAGCGTGTGTGTGTGTGTAGTATGTGTATATGGCATATGTATATAGTGTGTGTGTGTGTAGTATGTGCATATGGCATATGTATATAGCGTGTGTGTGTGTGTAGTATGTGTATATGGCATATGTATATAGTGTGTGTGTGTGTAGTATGTGTACATGGCATATGTATATAGCGCGTGTGTGTGTAGTATGTGTATATGGCATATGTATATAGTGTGTGTGTGTGTAGTATGTGTATATGGCATATGTATATAGCGTGTGTGTGTGTAGTATGTGTATATGGCATATGTATATAGCGTGTGTGTGTGTAGTATGTGTATATGGCATATGTATATAGTGTGTGTGTACTATGTGTATATGGCATATGTATATAGTGTGTGTGTGTGAGTAGTATGTGTATATGGCATATGTATATAGCGTGTGTGTGTAGTATGTGTATATGGCATATGTATATAGCGTGTGTGTGTGTGTAGTATGTGTATATGGCATATGTATATAGCGTGTGTGTAGTATGTGTATATGGCATATGTATATAGTGTGTGTGTGTGTAGTATGTGTATATGGCATATGTATATAGCGTGTGTGTGTGTAGTATGTGTATATGGCATATGTATATAGCGTGTGTGTAGTATGTGTATATGGCATATGTATATAGCGTGTGTGTAGTATGTGTATATAGCGTGTGTGTGTGTGTGTAGTATGTGTATATGGCATATGTATATAGCGTGTGTGTGTAGTATGTGTATATAGCGTGTGTGTGTGTAGTATGTGTATATGGCATATGTATATAGCGTGTGTGTGTGTAGTATGTGTATATGGCATATGTATATAGCGTGTGTGTGTAGTATGTGTATATGGCATATGTATATAGCCTGTGTGTGTAGTATGTGTATATGGCATATGTATATAGCGTGTGTGTAGTATGTGTATATGGCATATGTATATAGCGTGTGTGTGTAGTATGTGTATATGGCATATGTATATAGCGTGTGTGTAGTATGTGTATATAGCGTGTGTGTGTGTAGTATGTGTATATGGCATATGTATATAGCGTGTGTGTGTAGTATGTGTATATGGCATATGTATATAGCGTGTGTGTGTAGTATGTGTATATAGCGTGTGTGTGTGTAGTATGTGTATATGGCATATGTATATAGTGTGTGTGTAGTATGTGTATATGGCATATGTATATAGCGTGTGTGTAGTATGTGTATATAGCGTGTGTGTGTGTGTAGTATGTGTATATGGCATATGTATATAGCGTGTGTGTGTAGTATGTGTATATAGCGTGTGTGTGTGTGTGTGTAGTATGTGTATATGGCATATGTATATAGCGTGTGTGTGTGTAGTATGTGTATATGGCATATGTATATAGCGTGTGTGTGTAGTATGTGTATATAGCGTGTGTGTGTGTAGTATGTGTATATGGCATATGTATATAGTGTGTGTGTAGTATGTGTATATGGCATATGTATATAGTGTGTGTGTAGTATGTGTATATGGCATATGTATATAGCATGTGTGTGTAGTATGTGTATATGGCATATGTATATAGCGTGTGTGTGTAGAATGTGTATATATGGCATATGTATATAGCATGTGTGTGTAGTATGTGAGTGTGCATATATAATGTGTATGTGGCATATGTATATATAGTGTGTGTGTGTAGTATGTGTATATTGCATATGTAATTATGTATATATAGAATGTGTGTATAGATCATCAGGGCTTAGTATTGAGGGTGCGTCCCACCTCCGTTTAGCCATGGGTGACGCCATGTTGAAACCTATCTTTTACATTCCAGTGCAGACCTGTTTACAAATGTGCAGCAACTCTCCTTCAGACACCTGCAGAATAACCTATGTTCCAAAATGGTTGCGCCCATAACTAGAGGGAGGTACATGAAAAGAATATAGTGTTTGGGTGAGTAGGTAGGGGGTTACGTTTAGTTGGTTAAAACTGGGGATATAGGTTTCTTGGGGGAACTGATACAAGTCTTCTAGACCAGCATTGAAGAAGCAATGCCTAAATTCTATACAGCTTAAATCTCAAGGCATTTGATCCAGCTCTTCTGGACACAGAAATAGCTCACATACATAACAAAGATCAGTGATATTTTTGAATTGCAGAAGTATTACATACTGAGTCAAACAAGAACTCACTGTATACATTCCTGTAATCGTGTCAGATCAACCCTGTTTTGACAAAATAAAAGAGTGCTCAGAAGAGGAAATTAATACTTTTCAAACATGATCTGAGGTTACACAAATCCAAGGGAAATAAGCAGTCTCCGAGCCCTACACGCCTTTGCTGAAGTCAACAAAAGTGTCAATAAAAGGATTTAATTACATGCAAATAACAGGAGGTATGAACTATATCATGTTACAGCTTCAATGCTGTGGGTCCTTGGAATGCAGTTAAACATTCCTTGGTGCTTGCAAGATGTAAACTCCGGGCTGGGCCGAAGACCCTAGTTAGCCGTTCTGCTCCAGCAGAGAGAACTAAAAGGAACATGAGAGTGAATCTAGTAGGGTGGGACACTCTGCAATATATCAGTAGATTTGAAGCAAGCAAGGACAATGATTGACAAGTACACTCTATGCACAAGATTGATTTACAAGCAAACAATCACATGGTGTGCATTCCCCAATCAAAAGCATGGGTTCTAGTCTTGCTGTTTATTAAAAAAGAGAACAAAAGAGCCTTTTTAAATTCACATACTGTATATTGCTCAAAGGGATGTGAAACCCAAAAATATTATTTTGTGATTCAGACAGAGCATAACATTTTAAAAAAGGTTTCCAATTTACTTCTATTATCAAATTTGCTTTGTTCACATGGTATTCTTTGTTAAAGAGATACTTAGGTAGGACATAGTGCTGCTATCTAGTGCTCTTGGTAATGGTGACATTCTTGCGAAACTGCTGTCATATAGTGCTACAGACACGTGCACGCGCCTGAGCTTACATCCCTGCTTTTCAACAAAAGATACCAAGCGAACAAAGATTCCATAAAAGAAGTAAATTAGAAAGTTTAAAACTCCCTGAACAATTTTTGACATGAACACGAATGTGCTTGAACAGCACGGCTAATCCCCTACCAGTGATCAAGCGCCACCTCATTAAACTACCCGAAGGAGGGAAGGCTGAAAACTGCTCACCGTGGATCGAAACTGTAACCCATCAGGTTACCACAATGCCGAGCACCGAGTATAGCATTCTGATCTAGCAATCCAGCTAGTCACGAACCCTAGAAACAAGGGGACAGTGAGGACAAGTTATCCACAGAACACTGCAGGACTCTACACTCCTCAGGATAAACCATAGGGCAGAAATATGTGGTTGTGGGTGCCACTTAAAGGGACATAATACTCATATGCTAAATCACTTGAAACTGATGCAGTATAACTGTAAAAAGCTGACAGGAAAATATAACCTGAGCATCTCTATGTAAAAAAGGAAAATATTTTACCTCACAATCTCCTCAGCTCACCAGAGTAAGTTCTGTGTAAAAAGTTATACTCAGCTGCTCCCAGCTGCAGGTAAAAAAATAAAAAAAAATGAAGAAATGAACAGCAGCCAATCAGCATCAGCAGTGCTGAGGTCATGAACTCTTACTGTGATCTCATGAGATTTGACTTAACTCTCATGAGATTTCATAGTAAGCTTCCTTTACCTGATTGGTGAAATAATATGAGAGTGCACGATGCTAGTCCCTTCAGATGTCCCAGGACAAACACACTAAAATGCTGCTTAGAAATCCTTTACAATGGGAGGTGGCTACTGAGGAACTTTTGAGGTAAAATATCTTTCTTTTTTACATAGAGATGTTCAGGTGATATTTTCTAATCAGCTTTTTACAGCTATGCTGGATCACTTTCAAGTGTTTAAACATTTGAGTATTATGGCCCTTTAAGCAGCAATCCATAAACCACATGAGAAAGGTCATTAGGACCTATAGATCGCCAGACTACACTGTCAGATGACCTTAAGAGTAACAAAATAACTCCCGAAGGGAAACCAGGTCCCCGAAGGTGACCTGTCCTCAAGGAGAAACAGATATAGTCCAAGAAGGTCACAAAACCAGAGACCCCAATGGAACAAGTCCTAAAGGGACAAATTCCAAAGCCTCCAAAAGGCTAAAAACCACCCTGACGGGCAGACAAATAGGCGCTAGGGCCTCTATCCTTCGCACCACGTGGAATACTGCAGCTCCCAAAAAGCAGGAACAACGGAGAGAGACGCAGCAATTCCGCTGGCCGGTCACCCGAGAGATGGTTATAAAAAAAAAAAAACACTCCCAAGAACCACTCGGATCCAAGAGTCCTGGTAAATGCTTAACTAGAAGCAAAATAACACAAACATTATTGTGAGAAATCGGCGCCCCTTCCAGCCCAGCAAGGCCAATAGCCGCCATGTGTCTGAAAGAGTTGCGTGACAGCAGAACTGAATCCAAGTAGGGCCAGCCCGCAACAGGGTTACCACTGCCAAGCAGACTAATTCTACTCTCAGAGAGAGGAAGAAAATATTTAACAGATTAACATGGAACTAACGTGTTCCTAACAACTTCAATAGAAGCAAAACCACAAGCATCGATCCAAGAAAAAAAAAGTTACCACAGGAACTATTATAACGAAAACAAAAAAAATCATCCTACCGGACAAAATTAAACAACAGGCAACCCGAAGGTTAACGCCCAAAAAATGAACAGAAGGCCCGCAGGACCCGCCTAACGGAAAACCTTTTCTACAAACTGGGAAGGATCTCGAGGGTAGGGTCCCCCAGTAACCCGAAAACGTGTCTGAGGAAGACACTAAGGCGAGCCCGCCTGTAGTGAAAAACACAGCACACTGGAAAGGATACTCCCTCAGGGAGCTGCATATGTCCTCCCAGGGCCGAGAGACCCGGGATAATCGGGCTCAAGCACAATCGCGAACAAACATCCGAACTCTGCAGCCGAGCCAGCATCAAAAGGATGTAGAAGCGAAAACGCGCCACCACCTCCGGGGGGAACAGACTCCCATCCGAGGAGGGAAAGACATAACTTGGGCTACCCACATGTGTAGTATTAGAAGGGAGCAGAAGGAAACTCGCCACCTGGAGGACAGGGCCCCCTGAGGCGGAAGGCTCAGCAGTCTCCTGAATCCCAGAGCTCAAGGAACAAGGAGCTCTAGAATGGCCTGAGGAACATAACTGATCGACCTGTGTCCAAGGGTCTGATTCACATTCATCACAGGACGAGGAGTCTGACCCAGAAAGTTGACCCGATTCAAACTCAGTATCCTCCATAGTTGGATACTTAAAAGTGGACTATAAAAACAAAATAGAAACGGCACCTAACACCCCCAATGACTGGGGCACTCACCACCACCTGAGAACCAGACCGCAGCAGACTATTACTCAGACGCCACACAGACAGGAATGCGGAAATGGGAGACACGGACGTAAAACGCCCAATCACCAGGTGAACCGTACAGTCCAAAAAGTAAAAGTGCGCCCAACCGTAAGGTTGCGTCACTTCGAAAGCCTATATGTTCCAAGCCAAGACCCAGAAAAACACTACACATAAGCAGGTTAAATCACATAATAAAAACATGATTAAAACCCCCCTGTTCAATAATCCCCCTCAGGAGATATTAACCCTTGATTCCAAGATACTAAAGGAGTCCCACTGAGATCCTGAATTTTACCTAACAAATGCTTTACAGTGCAACCAGAGAACGTAAATTAAACGATCTTAGCAGAATCCACGCCGTGGAACAGGAACACGGCCCTTCAAGTGTGACGAATAGTAGCATCGCCTCCGCCATGGACAAGAGAGAGGACAGCAGGTAGCAAAGAGAAGTTCGACAATGCCAAGTGCTGAAAGGGAGCTGTGAATATGAGTCGAGATGGTGTCGCAGGGGAAGCTCCCACTGCATCTCCGGACTCTCACTTTCGCCAGAGCCCTCACACGAGAGACTGACAGGACTACTTAAAACTCCTGTTTCTTGTCGAAGAGTAGCACCCTCCATAAGAAACATTAATATAGAAAAAAATAAAATAATAAAAATAAAAAACTTCTGTCACTTCTCTGCCAACCTCCTGGGACGAAAGGCAAAGAATGACTGGGGGATTTGGGGAGTGGGAGGAGTATATAAGCCTTTGGCTGGGGTATCTTTGCCTCCTCCTGGTGGCCAGGTTCTTATTTCCCAAAAGTATTGAATGCAGCTGTGGACTCTTTCCATTTAAGAAGAAAATATATTCCAAAAAGCCATATTTCAGTATGTTTGTATAGAAATCTCTTTAATGAAAATATTTCAAACTAACAGATTAGTGTCTCTGCTAACATAAAACTAAATGGGGGGAAAAAGTATTATTCTTGGTACTATATACTTTAAGTGTTTTTCAGCTGCATCTAAAACTTGTAATTACAGTTAAAACCCACTAATCTAATTTGCACCGTTGGGAACCCTGTCTTTAAACCAGCAAAAAATAGCATAAACATTTACCTGCAGGAACTATGCAATCAGATAATACCTTATACAAGTTAAATACTTATGTAGGCACTTTTTAACTAAATTTAAATTAACCAATAGTTGTGCATACTGCTGTTGACCCATAAAGGGTATCTTATTCCTGAAGAAAACTGTTTTCCTACTTCTTTTTTTTTTTCTCCCCTGTCAGTTATACTTCTTCTGTTGTTCCTTTGCATTTATAGAATAACAAAAAACTGACGCATATGTAACCATTTCGCATATTTTCATGTCTGTATTGGTTATACGTCTTTCAATAAAGCATTTGAAAATAAAAAAAATAAAAAATAAAAATAGCATAAACATTAAACACCTGACGGAAGCAGGAGAGCGCACGTTTCATAACCACGGGAGAGTGGCGTTCATGGTGGGAGAGGCCAGCAGTTTTGGGGTTCAGGAAGTGACAGCGGTTGTTGAATTTCTAATGACAGGTAACAATGATACTTTGCACACTGATATATTTCTTAGATTTGTTAAAAGGGGCTTTAAACGCTAAATAAATCATTGCTTGAATTGTATATTCAGAGTAAAGATTAGTCTGTGAATAATTTGTATATGTATTTTTACAAATTATATTAGTTGTTTAAATATTGAAAAAATAAAGTTAAAGAATGTTAATAAAGCAGTGGGCACCACCATATTGTAATTTAGGTTACACTGAGGGCAATTAGGAATGGTTGTATATGGCTTACTACAGTGTGCAACAATGACTGTGTGGAATACAGCTGTGTCTGCACTTTGAAGTAGAAAATTAATTAGAAAGCCCACAATAATCAGAATGAAATTACAGGAAAGGAAAACAAAATAAATAATGAAAGTATATTGCAAAGTTATTTTACTATATGTAATTAAACTATTTCTATTAATATCTTGAGGTGTTTAATTGTCCCTTTAATAGCTTAAAGGGACAGTAAATTTAAAAAAAACTGATTCAGCTACAAGGTTCAATATTTTACTTCTATCTTTTTCCCTTTTCTTTGTATTCTTTGTTGAAAAGTAAACCTAGGTAGGATAAGGAGCAGAGGCACACTACTAGGATCTAGCTGCTGATTGACTCCTGCACATATGCCCATTTCATTGCTCCTGAGCCTACCTAGGTATAATCATGAAGAAAGAGAATAGAGCAAACCTAATTTGATAACAGAAGTAAATTGGAAAGCTGAAAATTGCATTCACTATCTGAATTATGAAAGTTTGACTTTACTGTCCCTTTAATAATGTTTTGTTAGAACCCAGAATAGGTATTAAAAAAAAAAACCCATAGAAAACCTGCAAATACCATTTGGAGCAGATGAATACAGGAAGTGGTGCCAGGCTCTAGTGGAATGGTGTCTATGTTTTTATTATGAGTTGTGTGCAGCCTGAATGTGAATCCGGCTCCCTCTGTATACTGACAAGAAGCGGTTTACCAGCTATACAATAAAATGTTCTCATCCTTAGTAAGTAAAGCCCAAACTAATAAACGTCCTCTGTAAAAGCATCACTCATCCTTTTTGAGGGTTATTGGATAAATTATGCCAATGAAATGTTTCAAGGGGGTGTTGTGTCCCTTTAAACGCTATATATATATCCAACACTAAAAGCAATAATAAAGAGTTTATCATTCTATTTGCAATGAAGTGAGTCTTACACAAACCGTCTGCTTGTGAATGAAACCATCGGTCTATGGATCTTGAGCTGGGATTGGCTGTGCAGGGTATAAAAAGAAACAGTGATTTCTGTTTTCTCAAAGAGGATCTTTTTGAGACAGTTTGAAGAATAGCACTTAGATTAGTAATACAACAACAACAGTGTGCTGACTTACTTAAAAAGGGATATTAAACTTAATTGTTTTCTTAGATGATTCAGATAAAGCAATTTTAAGCAACTTTCTAATTTACTCCAATTATCAATGTTACTTCGTTCTCTTGGTATCTTTATTTGAAAAGACAGGAATGTAAGCTTAGGAGCAGCCCCCTTTTTGGTTCAGAACCCTGGGTAGCGCTTGTTACATTTAGACACCAATCAGCAAGTACCACCCAGGTGCTGAACAAAAAATGAACTAGCACCTAAGCTTACATTACTGCCTTTTTTCAAATAAAGATAGCAAAAGAACGAAGAAAAATTTATAATAGGAGAAAACTAGAAAGTTGCTTAAAATTGTATGCACTATTTGAATCATGAAAGAAAAAATGTGGGTTTCATATCCCTTTAACAACACTGCAAGGAACACTTTAGAAGAGTAATCAAGTTAGCAGGTTACAGGGTACTGACTAACGTCTCATCATCTGTGTCCCACCACCAAAAACACCCAATGTCATTTGCACACATTCTATTCAAATTATTAAAGGGACATGATGGTAAACATTAAAGTCAAAAATAAAATTTCAGGATTCATCTAGAGCATGCAATTTTAAACAAATTTAGAATTTAATTCTAATATACACTGCGCACTTGGTATCCTTTGTTAAAAATCATACCAAGGTAGGATCAGGAGCAGCAATGAATTACTCGGAGCTAGCTGGTAATTGGCGGTTACACAAAAATGCCTTTTGTCATTGGCTCACCCAATGTAGTGTAGCAATGCTCTGGAGCTGATTGTCTGATCCCTTTGCGGGCAATAGTGCAATAATAAAATGATTTAGCCCACTGTATTCCTCAATCTAATACTTAAACTTCAAGATCATTTCAGATGACAATTCTCAAATACATTATTTAAAGAGACATAAAACAGTATTAACTAATATAAGTTTCTAAATATATAATGCAGCCAAAGCTTACATGCAAAACATATTCTGTTTTAACCCCATAAACCCTTTAATTCAGGCATAGTTTTGTTTGCAGCAAACTCCCCCCTGTGCATTTCCATATATGGAAGGTGCTTTCCAGGCCATAGCTTCTTCAGAATGCACTCATGCACATGCGCAGTAGGGGCCAGAGTCACATTAAACCGGACTAAAGCAATGCACAGTATAATGCTGAAGCTTTCACAAAGCATGTGACATTATACCCATGGAAATGAGCAAACCTCCATGCAACAAACAATAGCAGTACCTGCTGTTCCTTCTCAACCCCCCGATCTTGATAAGTAATTATCCTCACATGCACACATTGTTATATGATACCACATGATTTGGAGTAGGACACTAATAAGGCGGGTGGAGAAGGCTTCACTTGGCAACACTAAAGTGTAAGTAATTTTGCAGATTTTTCGATATTTTATTAAAATACTTATAAGCTTTTACCCTCAGTTGACCCTTTTATATTATGCACATAACTCAAAATGTTTTATGGCACTTTAATTATTCTGCTGTTTTAATGTAAAATGCAAGAGTCTCACATGTCACAATATACAAACAAATATATAAATAGGACAACAACAATGACCTCAAGCCAAATTCTCACAGTGGCATCCAAACTTCAGGGCAGAGTTTTACAATGTGGGACCGATTCCCAGGGCGTTTATACAGCCCGGACAGGAAGCCAAAAAACAGGAGCTTTCTGACCCCTACGTCTTCCGGAAAAGCAACACAGTAAGTATTTGCTCTAGTTACACAGGTGATGGGCACTGTAATTACCTATGTTACCAGGGAGTATATACTGTATATAGCAAGGTGAAGAGAGTCTTTAAGGGACAGTGAGCACATTGTAATTACAAGACATGTCTGTTGTGTTGCTATAGAATAACATATCAGACGAGTTAATGTTTTTAAAACAAATTAATATCATTTATACTGCAATTATTTTTCAATAGCCAAACTCCGCCCACCATTTATTTGGAGGAGCAAATCTGGGCTTTAGCCAACAGGCAAAAAAATCAGTACTCAGTTTTGCAATTGTTAGCAATTAAAGCCAATTAGGCACACGTGTATAACAGAGATAACCTTGAGAAGTCAGCAGGTGCTTTTCATGTTCTGAGAATTAGAAATGGCTCAATTTTCAGAGTTAAATTACATGAAAAGGGGACAAAATAAATACAATATATTGAAAAGTTACACATAACTAAATATTATATACAGATCTCAATGTGTTTACTGACCCTTTCAGGGGGAAATTGTTGAAGCATTATGTTTCTGACTTTATGTTTACATCTTTTGTACATTTGTACTTTTTCCAAGTGTAATAATAATGCTACAAACATTGCTGCAAACACCCCTGCCATATAGTGCTCAAGACACATGCATGCTCCTGAACCTACCTCAGTATGCCCTCATAGAAAAAAAGGAAATTTATGCTTACCTGATAAAATTGTTTCTTTTATGATATGACGAGTCTACGGATTTCATCCTTACTTATGGGATATCGCCTCCTGGTCAGCAGGAGGAGGCAAAGAGTACCACAGCAGAGCTGTATATATAGCACCTCCCTTCCCTCCCACTCCAGTCATTCGACCGAAGTTAGGAAGAGAAAAGAAAAGCCAAGGTGCAGAGGTGACTGAAGTTTAACAAAAATAAAGACCTGTCTTAAAAAATGACAGGGTGGGCTGTGGACTCGTCATATCGTAAAATAAATAAATTTATCAGGTAAGCATAAATTTCCTTTTCTTTTACAAGATATGACGAGTCCACGGATTTCATCCTTACTTATGGGATACAATACCAAAGCTATAGGACACGGATGAAAGGGAGGGACAAGACAGGAACCTAAATGGAAGGCACCACTGCTTGAAGAACCTCTCTCCCAAAAACAGCCTCGGCCGAGGCAAAAGTATCAAATTTGTAAAATTTGGAAAAAGTGTGAAGAGACGACCAAATTGCAGTCTTGCAAATCTGTTCAACAGAAGCATCAATTTTAAATGCCCATGAGGAAGCCACAGCCCTAGTAGAATGAGCCGTAATTCTTTCAGGAGGCTGCTGTCCAACAGTCTCATATGCAAAACTGATGATACTCTTCAGCCAGAAAGAGAGAGGTAGCCGTAGCTTTCTGACCCCTACGTCTTCCGGAAAAGACAACAAATAATGAAGATAGTTGACAAAAATTCTTTAGTCGCCTGCAAGTAAAATTTCAGGGCACGGACCACGTCCAGGTTATGTAACAGACGCTCCTTCTTAGAAGGAGGATTAGGACACAAGGAAGGAACAATAATTTCCTGATTAATATTCTTTTTGGAAACAACCTTAGAAAGAAAACCCGGAATGAAAAATAAGGTAAGGAGAATCACATTGTAATGCTGAAAGCTCAGAAACTCTGCGAGCAGAAGAAATAGCAACCAAAAATAAAACCTTTCAAGATAACAACTTAATATCTATGGAATGCATAGGTTCAAACGGAACCCCTTGAAGAACCTTAAGAACTAAATTCAAACTCCAAGGAGGAGCAATAGGTCAAAACACAGGCCTGATTCTAGCAAGAGCCTGACAAAAAGCTTGAACATCCGGAATATCTGTCAGACGTTTGTGTAGCAAAATAGATAAAGAAGAAATCTGTCCCTTTAAGGAACTTGCTAACCCTTTCTCCAATCCTTCTTGGAGAAAAGATACAATCCTAATCTTACTCCATGAGTAACCCTTGGATTCGCACCAATAAAGATATTTACGCAAAATCTTATGGTAAATCTTTCTAGTAACCGCCTTACGTGCCTGGATCAAGGTATCAATGACCAAATCAGAGAACCCTCGCTTAGATAAAATCAAGCGTTCAATCTCCAAGCAGTCAGCAGCAGAGCAACTAGATTCGGATGACGGAAGGGTCCCTGAATGAGAAGGTCCTGCCTCAATGGGAGTTTCCACCGTGGCATAGAGGACATGTCCACCAGATCGGCATACCAAGTCCTGCGAGGCCACGCAGTAGCGATGAGAATCACTAAAGCCCTCTCCTGTTTAATCCGAGCAATCACCCGGGGAAGGGGAGCAAACGGCGGAAACACATAAGCTAGGTTGAACGACCAAGGCACTGCCAAGGCATCTATCAGTTCGGCCTGAGGATCCCTGGACCTGGATCCGTATCTCGGGAGCTTGGCATTCTGACGAGACGGCATAAGATCCAGCTCCGGTCTGCCCCATCTGAGAATCAGGGTGGCAAAGACCTCCGGATGGAGTTCCCATTCCCCCGGATGAAACGTCTGTCTGCTCCGAAAATCCGCTTCCCAGTTGTCCACTCCTGGGATGTAGATTGCTGACAGATAACAAGCGTGAGCCTCCGCCCACCAAATTATCTTGGATACTTCTGCCATTGCTAAGGAACTCCTTGTTCCTCCCTGATGATTGATGTAAGCCACAGTTGTGATGTTGTCCGTCTGAAATCGGATGAATTTGGCTGAAGCCAACTGAGGCCAAACCTGAAGCGCATTGAATATTTCTCTCAACTCCAGACTATTGATTGGAAGTAGAGACTCCGACCGAGTCCACACAACCTGAGCCTTCAGGGAATTCCAGACTGCACCCCATCCTAGTAGACTGGCGTCTGTTGTCACTATCACCCATGAGGGTCTGCGGAAGCACGTCCCTTGGGACAGATGATCCGGTGACAACCACCAAAGAAGAGAGTCTCGTCTCCTGATCCAGATCTATCTGAGGAGACAAATTTGCATAATCTCCATTCCACTGCTTGAGCATGCTCAGTTGTAGAGTTCTGAGATGAAAATGAGCAAACGGAATGATGTCTATTGCCGCCACCAGCAATCCAATTACCTCCATGCACTGAGCCACTGATGGCCGAGGATTAGACTGAAGGGATCGGCATGTATTCCAAATCTTTAACTTTCTGACTTCCGTCAAGAACATTTTCATGGATATAGAGTCTATTAAGAGTTCCCAGGAAAGGAACCCTTGTCTGTGGAATTAGCGAACTCTTTTCTTCGTGCTAAGATGGAGAATCCCGAACTCTTAGCCGCTAATTTGGCGATCTGAAAGGAAGCATCCATAATAAAAGAATTAGCCAGTTTAAGGGCCTTAATTCTGTCCTGAATTTCCTCTAAAGAAGTCTCAGTTCTAAGAGACTCTTCTAGAGCGTCAAACCAGAAAGCAGCCACAGTCGTGACTGTTACAATGCAGGCCGCCGGTTGCAATAAAAATCCTTGATGAACATAGAGTTTTTTGAGAAGACCCTCCAACTTTTTATTCATGGGGTCCTTGAAAGCACAACTGTCCTCAATAGGAATAGTCGTACGCTTCGCCAGGGTAGAAATAGCTCCCTCCACCTTAGGGACTGTCTGCCAAGAGTCCCGAACGGTGTCAGCTATAGGGTACATTTTCTTAAAAATAGGGGAAGGGGGGAACGGGATTTCTTAGCAATAATTTCCGAAATTCTCTTAGGAACCGGAAACACATCAGAATAAGAAGGTACCTCTAAGTATTTGTCCATCTTACTCAATTTCTCTGGTGGGACCACAATAGAGTCACAGTCGTCCTCTCGCAGCAAAAGACGGAGGTGTTCAAGCTTAAATCTGAAGGACATGACGTCCGAATCTGTCGGGGGCAAAGGACTTCCTGAGTCAGAAAGTTCCCCCTCAGACAGGGCCTCCCACATCAGAGCCCTGGGAGGGTACATCGGAGATAGCCATCAAAGCATCAGAAGTCGCAGGGACCACATGGGCCTCTGTCCTACTGCGTTTGATTGTAAAACTGGCAACTTAGATAAAACTTCTGAAAGAGTGGATGACATAACTGCAGCCATATCCTGCAGAGTGAATGAGGTGGACGCAGTTGAAGAACATGGCGTCACCTGAGTGGGCGTTAAGGGCTGTGACACTTGGGGGGAAAGCAGCGGCATACCCTGAATCTCATCAGTCTGAGAAACATCCTTAGATATATCCTTGTGAAAGAAAATCTGCTCTCTACATTGCAATGCCCTCTCAGTGCATGAGGGACAAAAAGTAACAGGGGGTTCCACATTGGCATTTAAACACATGGAACAAGTACTGGCATTAAGATCATCCATTGATAAAAACAAAATGGTATTTAGTTATGTAATACACTTTTTTTACATACAGAACCGTTGCAAAACACAAACAACTGTGCTTTTAAAAAATAAATTTTTTTTTGCTCAACACGGTACAAAAACTTTTGATAACTGTGGCTTTGGAGAAAAAGAGCCGTGTTTTACATATCCCAGTAAAGTTAACTAAATTTGAACAGTAACTGCACACTTTAAATAAGCACCTCGCCACAGCTCTGCTGCGGCGCCTACCTGCTCCCTATGACCCAGTGACAACGGCAACCCGAGCAACAGAGTGTCTAAACCGCCGGGGTTTTTCTACCACCCACACGCTCCAGACAAACACAGGAGTCAAAGTACACTGTCCGACTCCCAGGAACAAACGATTCAAAACTCCCGGGCGGCTTAGTACAGAGCATTGAAAAATAAAATGGAGCCGCCGGGATAAAAGCTACACAAAACGAAGTGTCCTAACAATTAAAAAAAAGCCAGTCCCCCTTCAAACAACCAACTCCCGGTCTGCTGAGATAAACAACCCTGCCGGGAGTATATTGGAGCAGTGCTATTCGCCGGAGTATAATACCCCAATAAGATCCCCAGCATCAGCCCAAACGTGAAAGGGTTAACGATAGTGTGTCTTTCCCCAATAAAACACCCCATATGTACATTATGCAGTCCCCACAATTAGGCCAAATAATGATAACAGCCCTACAGTACCGTGTATATTAGCACGCAGACATTGGGCAGATGAGCCAGCTTACAGAGGAAAAACTAACAGTCTTTTCTGAGTTACTAGGTGTCACAGAAAAAAATAGACTGCACATACCTCAATGCTGAGTAACAGCATGACTTGTCCCACACTGCCAGAGGTCCTTCTTCTCCTCCAGGAATCTGTGGGAACAAACTGGGTCTTAGATAAAATCTGCTAAGACCATATTCAGCAGGGCAGCACACAGTCTGGGAGTCACAGAGAGAATGTATTTGAATCTCCTCAGTTCTCCTTGCTGAAAAAAACCTGTAGCTTTACCCCTGAGTAAAATAGTACACACTGGCACCATTTAAAAATAATAAACTCTTGATCGAAGAATCTAAACTAACACTTCACTTTACCTCTTCCTATCACTAACACAGGCAAAGAGAATGACTGGAGTGGGAGGGAAGGGAGGAGCTATATATACAGCTCTGCTGTGGTGCTCTTTGCCTCCTCCTGCTGACCAGGAGGCAATATCCCATAAGGATGAAATCCGTGGACTTGTCTTGTAAAAGAAAAGCTATGTTTTACCAAAGGATATCATGAGAAATAGGTTAATTTGATAAAAGTATAAATGGATTTTGTTTTATTGTACGCTGTATCTGAATCATGAAATTTTTAACTTTGACTTCCACGTCCCTTTAAATGTTAAGCAGAGAGGTCATTGACTACATGCTATATTTTGTATTATGTTACACTAATGGGAAGTAGTGAAATCCTTTATTTATGATCTGTTACTTGTACGTGGGTTATTTTATGGCATGTAAAGTGTTTCAGACCGTGTTACTGACGGCAACTGAACGCTGGGGCGTACTGACGGCAACTGAACGCTGGGGCGTACTGACGGCAACTGAACGCTGGGGCGTACTGACGGCAACTGAACGCTGGGGCGTACTGACGGCAACTGAACGCTGGGGCGTACTGACGGCAACTGAACGCTGGGGCGTACTGACGGCAACTGAACGCTGAGGCGTACTGACGGCAAATGAACGCTGAGGCGTACTGACGGCAAATGAACGCTGAGGCGTACTGACGGCAAATGAACGTTGGGACGTACTGACAGCAACTGAACGCTGGGGAGTACTGACGGCAACTGAACGCTGGGGAGTACTGAGGGCAACTGAACGCTGGGACGTACTGACGGCAACTGAACGCTGGGACGTACTGACGGCAACTGAACGCTGGGACGTACTGACGGCAACTGAACGCTGGGACGTACTGACGGCAACTGAACGCTGGGACGTACTGACGGCAAATGAACGCTGGGGCGTACTGACGGCAAATGAACGCTGGGGCGTACTGACGGCAAATGAACGCTGGGACGTACTGACGGCAAATGAACGCTGGGGCGTACTGACGGCAAATGAACGCTGGGACGTACTGACGGCAACTGACCGCTGGGGAGTACTGAGGGCAACTGAACGCTGGGGAGTACTGAGGGCAACTGAACGCTGGGGAGTACTGACGGCAACTGAACGCTGGGGCGTACTGACGGCAACTGAACGCTGGGGCGTACTGACGGCAACTGAACGCTGGGGCGTACTGACGGCAACTGAACGCTGGGGCGTACTGACGGTAACTGAACGCTGGGGCGTACTGACGGCAACTGAACGCTGGGGCGTACTGACGGCAACTGAACGCTGGGGCGTACTGACGGCAACTGAACGCTGGGGCGTACTGTCGGCAACTGAACGCTGGGGCGTACTGACGGCAACTGAACGCTGGGGCGTACTGACGGCAACTGAACGCTGGGGCGTACTGACGGCAACTGAACGCTGGGGCGTACTGACGGCAACTGAACGCTGGGGCGTACTGACGGCAACTGAACGCTGGGGCGTACTGACAGCAACTGAACGCTGGGGCGTACTGACGGCAACTGAACGCTGGGGCGTACTGACGGCAAATGAATGCTGAGGCGTACTGACGGCAAATGAACGCTGAGGCGTACTGACGGCAACTGAACGCTGGGACGTACTGACGGCAACTGAACGCTGGGGAGTACTGACGGCAACTGAACGCTGGGGAGTACTGACGGCAACTGAACGCTGGGGAGTACTGAGGGCAACTGAACGCTGGGACGTACTGACGGCATCTGAACGCTGGGACGTACTGACGGCAACTGAACGCTGGGCCGTACTGACGGCAACTGAACGCTGGGGCGTACTGACGGCAACTGAACGTTGGGACTTGCTGGAAGGAGGGATTATGTTAGTCAAGTAGCTTAGCCTCTCCACACAAAACACATTCAAGACAGTCACATAACCCATTTTTTGTATAACATGTTGGATGACCAAGCTGCATCTTAAGACGACAGTAAAGTCAAAATGATATAAATAGAGAATTCCCTTTTAAACCACTTTCTAAATTACTTCCGTTATCTAATTTGCTTCATTCTCTTGGTATCCTTTAAATACACAGCTAGGCTCAGGAGCAGCAATGCACTACTGGAAAGTATATATGCCACCTAATACATTCACTGCTGCTCCTTTAAAAAGGGAAGGCGAGAGAATAAAGCACATTTGCTAATATATAATATTAAAAACAATTAGAATGTTGCTCTATCTGAATCATGAAAGAAAAACAATGGGTTTTATGCCCCTTTAACCCCTTGTGCCCTTTGGACAAAAAAAACCCTGTCTAGCTCCAGTAGTGCATTGCTGCTCCTAAAGCTTTTTTTAAACAAAGGGTACTTAAACAATTAAAGGGACACTAAACCCAAATTATTTATTTAATGATTCAGATAGAGCAAGAGCATGCCATTTTAAGCAACTTTCTAATTTACTCCTACTATCAATTTCTCTTCCTTCTCTTGCTATCTTTATCTAAAAAGCAGGAATTTAAAGCTTAGGAGCCAGCTTATTTTAGGTTCAGCACCCTGAATAGCGCTTACTTATTGGTGGCTACAATTAGAAAATCAATAAGCAAGCATAACCCAGGTTCTCAATAAAAAAATGGTCCGGCTCTTAAGCTTCACATTCCTGCTTTTTAAATAAAGATATCAAGAGAACAAGAACATTTGAAAATAGGCGTAAATTATAAAGTTGCTTAAAATTGCATGGTCTATCTGAATTAATAAAGAAAAAAAAACAGAATTTATGTTTACCTGATAAATTTCTTTCTCCAACGGTGTGTCCGGTCCACGGCTTCATCCTTACTTGTGGGATATTCTCTTCCTCTACAGGAAATGGCAAAGAGAGCACCCAGCAAGAGCTGTCCATATAGCTCCCCCTCTGGCTCCGCCCCCCAGTCATTCGACCGACGGTTAGGAGAAAAAGGAGAAACTATAGGGTGCCGTGGTGACTGTAGTGTATAAAGAAAGACATTTTTCAAACCTGGTTAAAAACCAGGGCGGGCCGTGGACCGGACACACCGTTGGAGAAAGAAATTTATCAAGTAAACATAAATTCTGTTTTCTCCAACATTGGTGTGTCCGGTCCACGGCTTCATCCTTACTTGTGGGAACCAATACCAAAGCTTTAGGACACGGATGAAGGGAGGGAGCAAACCAGGTTACCTAAACGGACGGCACCACGGCTTGCAAAACCTTTCTCCCAAAAATAGCCTCCGAAGAAGCATAAGTATCGAATTTGTAAAATTTGGCAAAAGTATGCAGAGAAGACCAAGTCGCTGCCTTACAGATCTGATCAACAGAAGCCTCGTTCTTGAAAGCCCATGTGGAAGCCACAGCTCTAGTAGAATGAGCTGTAATTTGTTCAGGAGGCTGCCGTCCGGCAGTCTCATAAGCCAATCGGATGATGCTTTTCAGCCAAAAAGAAAGAGAGGTAGCAGTAGCTTTCTGCCCTCTCCTCTTACCAGAATACACAACAAACAAAGATGATGTCTGTCTGAAATCCTTTGTTGCTTCTAAATAGAACTTTAAAGCACGGACCACATCTAGATTGTGTAACAAGCGTTCCTTCTTTGAAACTGGATTCGGACACAGAGAAGGAACAACAATTTCCTGGTTAATATTCCTGTTGGAAACGACCTCTGGAAGAAAACCAGGCTTGGTACGTAAAACTACCTTATCTGTATGGAATACCAGATAGGGAGAAGTACACTGCAAAGCAGATAATTCAGAAACTCTTCTAGCAGAAGAAATAGCAACCAAACACAGAACTTTCCAAGATAGTAACTTAATATCTATGGAATGCATGGGTTCAAATGGAACCCCCTGAAGAACTGAAAGAACTAAATTTAGACTCCAAGGAGGAGTCATGGGTCTGTAAACAGGCTTGATTCTAACTAACGCCTGTACAAACGCCTGTACATCTGGCACTGCTGCCAGACGTTTGTGTAACAAAACAGACAGAGCAGATATCTGTCCTTTTAAGGAACTAGCTGACAAACCTTTATCCAGACCTTCTTGGAGAAAGGAAAGTATCCTAGGAATTTTAATTTTACTCCAAGGGAATCCCTTGGATTCACACCAACGGATATATTTTTGCCATATCTTATGAATTTGGCTTTTGCTAGGTGAGGCCACGCCAGGAGCGCATTGAATATCGCTCTCAGTTCTAAAATGTTTATCGGGAGAAGAGACTCTTCTCGAGACCATAGACTTTGAGCTTTCAGAGAGTCCCAGACCGCACCCCAGCCTAAGAGACTGGCGTCGGTCGTGACAATGACCCATTCTGGTCTGCGGAAACTCATTCCCTGAGACAGGTGATCGTGAGACAACCACCAGCGGAGAGAATCCCTGGTTACCTGGTCTACTTGAATCTGGGGAGACAAGTCTGCATAGTCCCCATTCCACTGATTGAGCATGCACAGTTGTAATGGTCTTAGATGAATTCGAGCAAAAGGAACTATGTCCATTGCTGCAACCATCAATCCTACTACTTCCATGCACTGAGCTATGGAAGGCTGAAGAATAGAGTGAAGAACTTGACAAGCGTTTAGAAGCTTTGACTTTCTGACCTCTGTCAGGAAGATCTTCATTTCTAAAGAATCTATTATTGTTCCCAAAAAGGGAACTCTTGTTGACGGAGACAGGGAACTCTTTTCTACGTTCACCTTCCACCCGTGAGATCTGAGAAAGGCTAGAACAATGTCTGTATGAGCCTTTGCTTTGGAAAGAGACGACGCTTGGATTAGAATGTCGTCTAGGTAAGGTGCTACAGCAATGCCCCTCGGTCGTAGAACCGCTAGAAGGGACCCTAGCACCTTTGTGAAGATTCTGGGAGCAGTGGCTAAACCGAACGGAAGAGCCACGAACTGGTAATGTTTGTCCATGAAGGCGAACCTCAGGAACTGATGATGATATTTGTGGATAGGAATATGCAGGTATGCATCCTTTAAGTCCACGGTAGTCATATATTGACCCTCCTGGATTGTTGGTAAAATTGTCCGAATGGTTTCCATTTTGAATAATGGAACTCTGAGGAATTTGTTTAGAATTTTTAGATCCAGAATTGGCCTGAAAGTTCCCTCTTTTTTGGGAACTACAAACAGGTTTGAGTAAAAACCCAGACCTTGTTCCGCTGTTGGAACTGGGTTTATCACTCCCATTTTTAATAGGTCTCCTACGCAATGTAAGAATGCCTGTCTCTTTATCTGGTCTGAAGATAAGCGAGACATGTGGAACCTTCCCCTTGGAGGAAGATCCTTGAACTCTAGAAGATACCCCTGAGAGACTATTTCTAGTGCCCAAGGATCCTGAACGTCTCTTGCCCAAGCCTGAGCGAAGAGAGAAAGTCTGCCCCCTACTAGATCCGGTCCCGGATCGGGGGCTACCCCTTCATGCTGTCTTGGTAGCAGCAGCAGGCTTCTTGGCCTGTTTACCATTGTTCCAGCCTTGCAATGGTTTCCATGCTGGCTTAGGCTGGGAAGAGTTGCCTTCTTGTCTGGAGGCCGCAGAGTTAGGAGACGGTCCGTTCCTGAAATTGCGAAAGGAACGAAAATTAGATTTGTTCTTAGCCTTGAAAGGCCTATCCTGTGGGAGGGCATGTCCCTTTCCACCAGTAATGTCTGAAATAATCTCTTTCAATTCCGACCCGAAAAGGGTCTTACCCTTGAAAGGAATATTAAGCAATTTATTCTTGGACGACACATCCGCCGACCAGGATTTTAGCCAAAGCGCTCTGCGCGCCACTATTGCAAACCCTGAATTTTTCGCCTCTAACTTAGCCAATTGGAAAGCGGCATCCAAAATAAAGGAATTAGCCAACTTTAGTGCATGAATTCTGTCCATGACTTCATCATATGGAGTCTCTTTTTGGAGCGAATTTTCTAGTTCCTCGAACCAAAAATACGCTGCCGAGGTGACAGGAATAATGCACGAGATTGGTTGAAGCAGGAAGCCTTGCTGAACAAATATCTTTTTTAGCAATCCTTCCAATTTTTTATCCATAGGATCTTTAAAAGCGCAACTGTCCTCAATAGGAATAGTTGTGCGCTTAGCTAACGTTGACACTGCCCCCTCAACCTTAGGAACCGTTTGCCATGCGTCCCTTCTGGGGTCAACAATGTGGAACATTTTCTTGAATATAGGAGGTGGAACAAAAAGGTATACCTGGCTTTTCGCACTCCTTAGTCACTATATCCGCCACCCGCTTGGGTATCGGAAAGGCATCAGCATGCACTGGGACCTCTAAGAATTTGTCCATCTTGCACAATTTCTCTGGAATTACCAAAGAATCACAGTCATCAAGAGTAGTTAGGACCTCCTTAAGCACGGCGCGGAGATGTTCTAACTTAAATTAAAATTTTACGACATCAGTGTCTGCCTGCTGAGAAACTTTTCCTGAATCAGAAATTTCCCCCTCAGACAGGCCCTCCCTCACTGCCAATTCAGATTCATGTGAGGGTATAACTGATAAATTGTCCTCAGCGCCAACCTGCTCATCTTCTGTATTTAAAACTGAGCTGTCACGCTTTCTAGGGTAGGATGGCAGTTTGGATAACAGATTTGCTATAGAATTATCCATTACTGCTGTTAACTGTTGCATAGTAACAAGCATTAGCGCGCTAGATGTACTAGGTATCGCCTGCGCGGGCAAAACTGGTGTTGACACAGAAGGAGAGGATGAGGAACTATCCCCACTATCTTCATTAGAAGAATCATCTTGGGCAATCTTATTCAATGTGGCAGTACTGTCCATACTTTGTTTGGACGCTATGACACAATTTGCACAAACATTAATTGGGGGAACCACCTTGGCTTTCATACACACAGAACATAAGCCATCTGAAGGTATAGACATGTTAGACAGAATTTGGCAGGCTAATAATGCAATAAAAGCGTTTTTAAAGAAAAGCGTTACTGTCCCTTTAAATAATAAACAGGCACACTTTATTACTGATATATTGAAAAACAATGAAGGCAATGTCCGATTTTTACAAAATTTTTACCCCAGAGTCCTAATGCCCTGAAAGTATTGCACACCAAGTTTCAAGACTTTAACCCTTAAAATGAGCAAACTGGAGCTATTTGTTCAATTAGACAATTTTAGTACACTACAATCACAGCCACAGCCTTGCTGCGGCTTTTTACCTTCCCTGAGAGTTATTCAGCAATGAAATAAACCTTCCAGAGTCCGTTTCAGGATGCCACAGGACCCCTCACACGAAGCTGCATGCACTGCCATGAAAGTAAACTGCGCAATTGAGGCGCGAAAAAGGGGCCTCCTTCCTCTGCATACCAGAGTGAAGGGGCCTTCCTGACTGAAATAGCCGTCTAACTCAATGCCAGGCGATGAAAAACGTTCCCAAAGTGCTTTTAAGTGCACAAAACACTCTAAATGCCATTAAAATATGAAATAAAACAATTGATTTAGCCCACAATAGTGTCAACCAGTGTATAGCCCATTTGTAAGCCTTAATCTGTTATGAGTCTAAGAAAATGGCTTACTTACCCCTTAAGGGAAAAATGACAGTCTTCTACCATTAACATGTCTTGTTAGAAATATGACTGATCATACCTTGAGCAGAAAAGTCTGCAAACTGTTCCCCCCAACTGAAGTTCTCTGGGCTTAACAGTCCTGCGTGGGAACAGCAATTGATTTTAGTTACTGCTGCTAAAATCATACTCCTCTTTAAACAGAACTCTTCATCCTTTTCTGTTTTAGAGTAAATAGTACAAACCGGCACTATTTTAAAATAACAAACTCTTGATAGAAGAATAAAAAACTACAACTAACACCACATACTCTTTACCATCCCCGTGGAGATGCTACTTGTTCAGAGCGGCAAAGAGAATGACTGGGGGGCGGAGCCAGAGGGGGAGCTATATGGCAGCTCTTGCTGGGTGCTCTCTTTGCCATTTCCTGTAGGGGAAGAGAATATACCACAAGTAAGGATGAAGCCGTGGACTGGACACACCAATGTTGGAGAAATGGGTTTAGTGTCCCTTTAACCCCTTAAGGACCAACGATGTACAGGGTACGTCCTACAAAAAAATGTCCTTAACGACCAAGGACGTACCCTGTACGTCATTGGTGTGTCCAAGCGGTGGAAGTGATCCAGATCGCTTCCAGCCGCTTTCATGTTATTGCAGTGATGCCTCGATATCAAGGCATCCCGCAATAACATTTGTTAGCCACCAGATGCAGAGAGAGCCACTATGTGGCCCTCTCTGCATCGGCCATCGATGACCACGATCGTTAGTGGGTGGGAGTCGATGTGGGAGGCGGGTGGGTGGCCATCGATAGTAGGATCTGAGTCAGAGGGGGCGGGATTGTGTGCGGGACCGCTGGGGACAGGGACGGCCGCGTGCACGGGGCCGGGTGGCAATGCTATACTATGAAACAATTAATTTCTAGCATACGGTGGGGGAAAGGACTGGGGGGAGGGTGGGATATTTTTGGCTAAGGGATCTGGAAGGGGGGGTAGCTACACTACAGAAATTTTTAAATTTATTTAAAAAATACCATATTTTATGGCAAACTGGGTACTGGCAGACAGCTGCCAGTACCCAAGATGGCTCACAATAAGGTAAAGGGGGAGGGCTAGAGAGCTGTTTGGGGGGGGGGGCAATCAGGGGGGATCCTACACAGCAGAATAATTTTTAACAAAAAAACAAGCAAAAAAAAAAAACAACAACTTTCTGCAAGTACTTAAAATGGCGGGGACAATTGTGGGGTGGGGGAGGGAAGAGAGCTGTTTGGGAGGGATCAGGGGGTGGGATGTGTCAGGTGGGAGGCTGATCTCTACACTATAGCTAAAATTAACCCTACAAGCTACCTAATTAACCCCTTCACTGCTGGTGGGCATAATACACGTGTGGTGCGCAGCAGCATTTAGCGGCCTTCTAATAACCAAAAAGCAACGCCAAAGCAATATATGTCTGGTATTTCTGAACAAAGGGGATCCCAAAGAAGCATTTACAATTATTTGTGCCATAATTGCACAAGCTGTTTGTAAATAATTTGAGTGAGAAACCTAAAATTTGTGAAAAAGTTTGTGAAAAAGTAAACTTTTTTTTTTTAATTTGATCGCATTTGGCGGTGAAATGGTGGCATGAAATATACCAAAATGGGCCTAGATTAATACTTTGGGTTGTCTACTACACTAAAGCCAAAATTAACCCTACAAGCTCCCTAATTAACCCCTTCACTGCTGGGCATAACACACGTGTGGTGCGCAGCGGCATTTAGCAGCCTTCAAATTACCAAAAAGCAACGCCAAAGCCATATAAGTCTGATATTTCTGAACAAAGGGGATCCTAGAAAAGCATTTACAACCATTTGTGCCATAATTGGATAATCTGTTTGTAAATAATTTCAGTGAGAAACCTAAAGTTCGTGAAAAAATTTGTGAAAAAGTGAACGATTTTTATTTGATCGCATTTGGCGGTGAAATGTTGGCATGAAATATACCAAAATTGGCCTAGATCAATACTTTGGGTTGTCTTCTAACATAAAATATATATACATGTCAAGGGATATTCAGGGATTCCTGACAGATATCAGTGTTCCGATGTAACTAGCGCTAATTTTGAAAAAAAAAAGTGGTTTGGAAATAGCAAAGTGCTACTTGTATTTATTGCCCTATAACTTGCAAAAAAAAAAAAGCAAAGGACATGTAAACATTGGGTATTTCTAAATTCAGGACAAAATTTAGAAATTATTTAGCATGGGTGTTTTTTGGTGGCTGTAGATGTGTAACAGATTTGGGGGTCAAAGTTAGAAAAAGTGTGTTTTTTTCCATTTTTTCCTCATATTTTATAATTTATAAGATATGATAAAAATAATGGTATCTTTAGAAAGTCAATTTAATGGCGAGAAAAACGATATATAATATGTGTGGGTACAGTAAATGAGTAAGAGGAAAATTACAGCTAAACACAAACACAACAAAAATGTAAAAACAGCCTTGGACCCAAACGGTCAGAAAATGGAAAAGTGCTGTGGTCCTTAAGGGGTTAAGTAAAGTTGAAAATGAATAAATTTGATAATACAAGTAAATTGGAAAGCTGTTTAAAAGCTCTGAATTGCGACAGTTGAGTCTGAAAGAAAAAAAAAGACTCATAAAAGGACATTCTACTAGAATTTTGACAATAGCTTTTCATTACCTTGTGGTGATGTATCCAAAATAAACATTTCAACACAATTACATCTGTAAAACCACTAACTATACCTCAAACTTTTTTTCTTTTTAATGCATTCACAAACTGTAAACATTTCCTTGGTTGCACAAACAAGTATGGTTTTAAACCAAGAAATAAACTATAATATTGGTGACATTAAACATTATAAGAAATTAATGCTAAATAGATTAATTTGACCTTAAATGTATGATATTCATGTACATCAATCAAACTTGCAGGATTAAAGTTTAATATACACCTTTAAATCTGTGATAGCACTTGCTCCTCTGCCCACCCCTCTTGTCCTAGCTTTTTAAAACATTTTTTTTTCATTATTATTATAAATCAGGGGTGCACAGTGCAGCCAACAAGAATGCAAGTGCTTACCCAATAGATTTTATATAGCAAGCTAACCGGTGGGGGTTGTATAGGGGTGCCATTCAATTTTACTAAAAACAGCATTTGTCCTAAAGTTTCCATTATTTTATTTTGTCCTAAAGTTTCCAATATTTCGTAATATTGTGTGAATGTACAGGCTCTCCTTCTTTGTAAGAGCGATGTCTGGGGTGAGGGTTGCAAGCTTGTGCAAAGGTCCTGAAAACAGTTTCTCCTCTGTTGAAATTTGCTTCCAGATGATCGCTCATGCGCTCAGCTACCACACCACATTCATGAAGAACCCGAGAGTACATTTTTATTAACCGTTGAAATTTCCTACCAAGTGATGTGCGCAAAGTCACAAACATTCCACACATGCTTTAGGAGCATAAAACTTCATTGCTCTGAGTACATCAAGATTATGCAAAAGACGTTCCTTAGAATTAGTAGGATCTGGACACAAAGAAGGAACACCAATCCTGGTTGATATTTTCTGAAGAAGCTACTTTAGGAAGAAAATCATATTTAGTACGAAGTACATCTTTATCTTTGTGAAAAACTAAAAATGGAGAATCACAGGATAAAGCTGATAACTCAGAAACTCTCTTAGCTGACAAAATTGTTAACAACAAAATCACTTTCCAAGATAATAGTTTGATATCAATGGAATGCATTGGTTCAAAAGGAGGACCTTGCAGAACAGAAATAAATCAATTCAAATTCCAGGACAGAGAAATGGCCTAATTCTAACTATCGCCTGGACAAAAATCTGAACGTCATGAAGTTTGGCTAACTTTCTATGAAAGAGAACAGATAAAGCAAACAATTTGACCCTTTAAGGAGCTAGCAGACAAACCCATGTTAAGGCCATCTCGTAAAAACTGAAGAATTCTAGGAATCCTAAAGGAATCTCAACAAAATCCTCTGGAAGAACACCATTCAAAGTATGCCCTCCAAATTTTGTGATACATTTTTTTTGGTAACAGGCTTTTTGGCTTAAATCAATAACTGAATCAGAGAACCCTCTATGTTTTAAAACATGGGTTAACCTTCACGCCGTTAAACTTAGAGATTTGAGATTTTGATGGAAAAAAGGCCCTTGAGACAATAGATCGTCTTAAAAGGGAGACACCATGGAGGAGAAGAGGACATACGCACTAGATCCGCATACCATGTTCTGTGAGGCCAAGCTGGAGCAATCAAGATTACTGAAGCTGACTCCTGTTTGATTCGAGCAATTACTTTTGGAAGTAGAACAAATGGAGGAAACAGGTCCTCTAGATGAAAATTCCATGGACACACCAAGGCATCTATTATTTGAGCCTTGTGATTTCTTGATCTTGCGCAATACATGGCAAGATTGTGATTTAACTGGGAGGCCATCAGATTTATGTCCGGTAGACCCCATTTTATCACTAATTGATCGAAGATGTCCTGATAGAGAGACAACTCTCCTGAATGAACTGACTGACAGCTGAGGTAATATGCTATCCAATTGTTTACTCCAGTAATGTGAACTGCTGACAGGGAGCATTTATTCCCCTCTGCCCAAGACATAATCTGGGAAACTTCCAGCATAGCCAGAGGACTGAGGGTACCCCTTGATGATTTATATATTCCACCACCATGATATTGTCCGACTGGAAACAAACCTTTCCTCTTAAGAAGGGCCAGAACTAATGAGTCCGAAAAATCACTAGGAGTTCCAGAATGTTGATTGGTAACTTTGCCTCCAGAGGGGACCAAACTCCTTGCGCTCTTTTAGAATTCCAGACTGCCCCCCAGCCTGAAATACTGGTGTCTGTAGTCACAATAGCCCATGATGGACAAAGAAAAAGATGCACCAAGGTTCAAAGATGGACCTTGTATCCCCCAAGAGCAAGATTGTTTGACTGACAAATCCAGAGCAATCTGCTGTTCCAATTGCAGATAATTATTTGACCACTAATTGAGCAAAGACAGTTGAAGGGGTCACAAGTGGTGGTGGGCAAAGGGGACTGCGTCCGAAGCCACAACCTTGAGGCCCATTACCTCCATGCATTGAGCTACTGATGGAAATGAAGGACGTTGCAGGGACAGACATGCCATCTGAAGTATAATTCTGTTTGATTCCGTCAGGAATAGACACATTAGAACTGAATCTATGATGACTCCTAGAAAGGACAACCTTGTAGCTGGAGATAAAGAACTCTTTGGAACATAGATTCACCAACCATGGTCTTGGAGGAAAGATAATAGACCTTGGGTATGAGCAATAGCTAGAGAGGAAGGGAAGGAGCCTGAACTAAGATATAAGTCCAGAAAAAGGGGCAATTGAGATCCCCTGAGCCCTGATCACCGACAACAATGCTCCAAGCACCTTTATGAAGATGCAAGGAGCTTGAGTCCGACCAAATGGAAGGGCAACAAACTAGTAGTGTTTGTCTAAGAATGAAAACCTTTGGAATTGATGGTAATGTGCAGGTAATGCATCCTTGAGCTCTATAGTGGACATTAATTTACCCTTTTTGGAGTAAGGGTAAAATTGTGCAAATTGTTTCCATCTTGAAAGTGGTGACCCTGAGGTTTAGGGTTTTCAAATCTAAAATGGGTCTGAAAGTCCCCTTCCTTCTTTGGGACAATGAATATATTGGAGTAAAACCCTTGACCCTGTCAGGACACAGGCACTGGGATTACTCCCACATCCTTTAAATCCTGAACACATTGCATGGAGGCAGCGGCCTTTGCAGGATTTTTGGGGACATGAGATTGATAGAATCATCCTTGAGGCGGCCAGGAGCGAAAGCTTATACTATATACCAGAAAAAGAATCTGCCTACCAGAAAAGAATCTGGACTGGGGGCCACACCTTCATGCAGACTTTGTATTGTGTTGGACTTCTTAATCTTTGCCCATGAAGAACCAGGCTTCCAGGCTGGCTTGGAGGGCTTGGGCTTTTGAGAAGAGTAAGACTTCTGATCTCCTGAGGAATGAAAGGAACGTAACCTATTGTTTGGTCTATTCTTATACTTAGATTTGTTTGTCCTGAGGGAGAAAATCTCCTTTCCCCCAAAAACAGTCTTAATAACTGATTCCAAATTAGAACCAAATAGAATCTTCCCTTGGAAGGAGGAGACTTATTTTTTGAAACCATGTCAGGTTAACACAATTTTAACCATAAGGCCCATCTTGCAATAACTGCCATAGATATGTTCTTGACGTCATTCTTGATGATATCCAATACTGCGTCACTTATAAAGTGGTTAGCCATTTTAAGGAATGCAATTCTAGAGGTCCTCAGCAGTGGATTGTTCAGAAACCATTTTGGATAGACAATCACAGTTTATAGAAACTGCTGGTCTGAAGAATGAGCGTTCTTTTGAACTGCATTTTGCACTCCATCAGATCCCTGAAAGAGGTGCTATCCTCCATAGGAATGGTAGTGGATTTGGCAAGAGTGGAAATCGTTCCATCAACCTTGGATATGGTTTCCCATAGTTCCACATTCTGTTTTGGAACTGGGTACATTCTCTTAAACCTAGAAAAATGAGCAAATGGAATACCATTTTTTTCCATTCTTTCTTTATATAGTCAGAAACCAAATCTGGAACCTGAAATATCTCTGGAATCTGAGGAGGAGCTTTTAAAACAACATTGAACTGATTTACATGCTTGATTTCAGCTGTTTTCTTCTCACAAATAACCATAGTTCTCAGTACCTCATGCAACAAGGTGCGGATATGCAGGGTCCTGTTCAGCAAAGGACTATTCCCCATCTGAACTGGATGATTTTGAGTCCTCGGTGTCAGAGCTCTGAAGTTGGACAGGAATTTGAGGTTGAGGGGAAGGAGTTTGCATATCCACATCAAGGAAGGAAGGTAAATCACCAGATATGCATTATGCTTACTTGGCTTGAGGATAGCTGTTAAATATTCTGGCATAGCCCTGTGTAAATTATCTTTAAACTCAGGAGTAAAGTCAGAAGAGGCTCTCTGAAAAATATATACAGGGAGAGGACATGATTCCTTAGACACACAACTATTGCAAAATTGATTGACCTAACACACTGCAAAACAGACACAAAAATATACAGGGAGAATTATCATTTGGACACTCTTCCAAAGTGTTTGACACAGTTTCAGTGGGGACAGATTCACTGGCTTTCATTATGTGCAAAACTCACAAGTATAGCAGAGTATAAACAACACACATACACTTATAAAAGGTAATGTTAGAGTGCCCTCTACACTATACTTATATCCCAAAGTGACACCCTGGCAGCTCCTGCATGGGTACTCACCCCTTCCAGTTACAGGATCACAAATTGAGGCAGATTTCAGAATAAAAGGGCAGACAGGTGCTTGAAGGCATTTTCCTCCCTAGCTGCAGCTCCAGAATGAGGAGAAAAAAACCTGCAAAGCTAAAGGGGCAGGACTACCACCTGGAACATTGCCAATGCCTCAGAGAAGCTAAAATCAGTGGGGGAAAAATAAACTTTAAGTTTTAGTAAAAAAATAATAATATATATATATATACATACCCCCAAATTCCCTATGTGCTGTATAGGCTAACCGGACAACTAGTGAGGGAACTGCTGATTGCACACACCAATTAGAAGCTCTCTTAAAGGACCATACCCCTATTTTTAAAAAGAGTTAAAAAGAGAGTCCTAGGACTTCCATAAGGTTCAAAAAATGGTGTGGGAAAGCAGACTAAGTCCCCTGGCTATGACATACCTTCTAATTCCCTGTGGGCTGTGTCTGTGCTGTGGTAAGTGGCTTACCCGAAGTAGCACCCCTCCACTGGCTTACCAGCCAACAAACTACAGCAGTACCCAGTAGAGAGCCTATCCAGTCATTGTATAAGTACAGCAGAGGATTTCTGAGGAAAAAATGTTATCTAACAGAGGGAGGCTAAGGGTAAGCTAAGGCCTGAGGGTAGTTATGGCTGAAATCCCTAGGGAGATATTGCGCAAATGACAGGGAATTCCTATGTCCCTGTATCAGTCAGCTTGCTGGAAATCTCTTCTATCTTCTTTGTGAATGATATGTCCCAGGGATAACCGGTCTCACATTGATCTAAGCTCCATAAAATTAATCCATAAGCAAGTAGCTGGAACACCTCTATTCTCAACCTTCTCCTGGGAGACCCTGAATAAAACTGAGGAGAGATGGGAGGAAATTTAAGCTCTTGTGGGTTCTTAGCCTCCTCCTAGTGGCGGGAGATATATCCCACATGTTATGGAGCCCTATGGACTATCATGATTATACGAAAGAAACTACACGCATGTAATTGTCACCTTAGGATGTCCCTTTAACTTGTTTATTTCATAGTTAAAGTTCAGGGTCCGCTCAAGAAATTGCACTGATAATGTGCTACCTGGGTTGGAGCATAAAATACCACCACAAACTCTTTCCACTGCAGTCTAAACACAACCACTGCACTGCATCATAAAGGCAAGAGATACATAGCTATATACAAGTGATATGGGCACTTTTATATCGTTTAAAGCAACCATATTCTCCCCCCCCCATGCTGCCCTTGTTAAGTGCTGTCTGGGTCCCATTGTCCCACCAAGATCTATTACACAGCCGGTCCTGGTAAAGTCTTATGCATTACATGATTCTAATTCATAAAGCAGACTAGTGATTGATGGGGTTAAGTTGTTCCTGATTGGCTGCAAGGCTTGCGGTTTCTGAGTGGGAATTTACCTATGTATTTAACTCCTCTGCCTAGTTATCTAGGATCAGTAATGCAAAAATGACACCTTCAAACAAATTAGATCATATGATTTTTTTGCATTAGAATGTCCTTTCAAGGTATACTTTTTTCAAATACATATTTTGCTGGTTCAAGAATATATAACTAAATAAATCCAGCTGATTTGCTACTGAGACACGTTTATAAAAAATAACAATTTACTACAGTTCTGCAAGTTGATTCTGATACATCAAGAATTCCATACAACACAGCATTATATATACACGCACGCATACTTTATTTCCTTCGTAACACGCTCCTTTGTCTTGCTCGACTCTCCAGAGAAAGTGCAAAGTACAGTCTGGATTAAGCTGTTGGAACACACTTTTTCTCAGGTATAATATAAACAAATGGCCTTGAAATTTAAACAGGTATTTTTGAACATTTATCTTAACTGTGTTTATTCAAACAGTGAGGTATTTTATGGTCTCTAATAAAGTTCTCTCTCTTTACCTTAAATAACCCCAACATGTAGTGAACACCTATAAACTTTATTAGTGCATGTGAAGATATAATTGCCCATTATCGAAACATCCTTAACATTCTTGCACAACATACTCAGGAATGTCCAACTTCTTTAAATAAAGGGCCACATTAAGAAAGACAATTATTAATTTAAAATACTTATATGTAAGGAAAAATATTTAATACATGATAAAAAAAAATATCTATCTATATCACGGTTACCCATATTTCTGGCCCTCAATAGCTTTTGTGCGGCACTCAACATTACTAACCAGAAAAGAGACATCATTATACAGTTTCATGCTGTATTTTTTTTTTAAATGAGTAGTATACCCAGTTAAATTAACATAAAAGTAAGAGTTAACTTTCCTGTAGTATATCTGTCTGATCCCGCCTATTATGGTTAGTCCAGCGCCAAAATACCAGGTAATTCCTCTATGAACAAGGCGCAACCAGACGTGAACTCCTTTCTCAGTGTGCGTAGAGGAATATGGCTACACCTCACTGACAAGGCCCAATGAAGGCAGAAACAATCGTCTGGGGTTGATGTGTTCCTTGTTCATAGAGGAATTGCCTGGTATTTTGGCGCTGGCGGGTGGGATCAGACTGATATACTATAGGAAAGTACTCTGTGAAAAGCATTACTGGGCTAAAAGAAGTTGCACCAGGTGGTAAATCGCCATAGAACAGGCTAACAATGATATTGAGCTGGTTTAATTCATTGAGTGCGCTTCTCTCAGTTTGTATTAAGTCTTTAACAAATAATGCCAAGAGTACAAAATCTGTTCAACAACAAAAGCAAATTGAAAATTCTTTGCTCTTTCTGAAACCATTAGTTTAATTTTGATTTTCACACCCTTTAAGGTAGCAGTTAAAGGACCCGTAAATACAGTAGATCTGCATAAACAACACATGCATGATAACAAGACAATGCAATAGCACTTTCTCTGAACTTTAAAAAAGTAGATTTTCGTCTGACAAATTTCAAAGTTATGTCTAGTTCCACTCCCCCTGTATCATGCGACAGCCAATCACAAATGCATATTAGTATTTTTTATAAATTCTTGCACATACGATTTAAAACTGCAATTAATCGCAACAATGTATGAGATTTAAAAAAAAAAGTTTCTGTTTGTCATGAAAACGGAGGCGGAGAGGGAGGATGAGAGTTAATGACACATCCCCCATGTTTTCCTGGACAGTCACTCAGCTAAATGACTAACACATGAAGCAGTGTGCAATGTACTACCTTTACTGCACTTAGAAACACAAATCATGCTGCTGGACAGTCAGCACTTTTCAGGTTTCTCCATGCACTCTGCTTCATATATTACTCATACCACAGCTAGACTGACTGCCCAAGAAAACATGGACAATGTGATAAGAACTGGCCAGCTAATTTCATTTCAATTAGCTTTGTATGTGTTGAGTTCCCTCGTTTGTATTATGTACTCTATAACTGTTCTTAGTGTTCTGTTCTGTACTACAGAATAGCTGTGTGATGTAATATAACAGGCTGCAGGATGTCAGGATTGACCTTGTCAATGCCACATCCCTCATGTTTGCCTGGACAGTCACTCATCTAAATGAATAACAAATGCAACAGTGTGTGCATTGTACTACCTTTACTACACTTATACACAAATTATACTGCTGTAAAGTCAGCACTTTTCAGGATTCTCCATGCTTACACTGCTTCATATGTTAATCGTACCACAGCTAGATTGACTGCCCAAGAAAACAAAATTTATGCTTACCTGATAAATTTATTTCTCTTGTGGTGTATCCAGTCCACGGATTCATCCATTACTTGTGGGATATTCTCCTTCCCAACAGGAAGCTGCAAGAGGATCACCCACAGCAGAGCTGTCTATATAGCTCCTCCCCTAACTGCCACTACCAGTCATTCGACCGAAGACAAGCAAGAGAAAGGAGAAACTATAGGGTGCAGTGGTGACTGTAGTTTAAAAATAAAAAAACACCTGCCTTAAAATGACAGGGCGGGCCGTGGACTGGATACACCACAAGAGAAATAAATTTATCAGGTAAGCATAAATTTTGTTTTCTCTTGTAAGGTGTATCCAGTCCACAGATTCATCCATTACTTGTGGGATACCAATACCAAAGCTATAGGACACTGATGAATGGAGGGACAAGGCAGGCGCTTAAACGGAAGGCACTACTGCCTGTAAGACCTTTCTCCCAAAAATAGCCTCCGAAGAAGCAAAAGTATCAAATTTGTAGAATTTAGAAAACGTATGAAGCGAAGACCAAGTCGCCGCCTTACAAATCTGTTCAACAGAAGCCTCATTTTTAAAAGCCCATGTGGAAGCCACCGCTCTAGTGGAATGAGCTGTAATTCTTTCAGGAGGCTGCTGGCCAGCAGTCTCATAAGCTAAGCAGATTATACTTCTTAACCAAAAAGAAAGAGAAGTTGCTGAAGCCTTTTGGCCTCTCCTCTGTCCAGAGTAGACAACAAACAATGCAGATGTTTGACGAAAATCCTTAGTAGCTTGTAAATAAAACTTTAAAGCACGAACCACGTCAAGATTGTGTAATAGACGTTCCTTCTTTGAAGAAGGATTAGGACACAGTGACAGAACAACAATCTCCTGATTGATATTCTTATTAGATACCACCTTAGGAAGAAACCCAGGTTTGGTACGCAAAACTACCTTATCTGCATGGAAGATCAAATAAGGAGAATCGCACTGTAAGGCAGATAACTCTGAACCTCTTCAAGCCGAAGAGATAGCTACCAAAAACAGAACTTTCCAAGATAAAAGCTTGATATCTATGGAATGCAGAGGTTCAAACGGAACCCCTTGTAGAACTTTAAGAACTAAATTTAAACTCCATGGCGGAGCAACAGGTTTAAACACAGGCTTGATTCTAACTAAAGCCTGACAAAACGCCTGAACGTCTGGAACATCTGCCAGACGCTTGTGCAGAAATCTGTCCCTTTAAGGAACTAGCTGACAATCCCTTCTCCAATCCTTCTTGGAGAAGGGATAATATCCTAGGAATCCTGACTTTACTCCATGAGTAACCCTTGGATTCACACCAATGAAGATATTTACACCATATCTTATGATAGATTTTCCTGGTGACAGGCTTTCGAGCCTGAATTAAGGTATCAATGACCGACTCGGAGAAACCTCGTTTTGATAAAATCAAGCGTTCAATCTCCAAGCAGTCAGACACAGAGAAATTAGATTTGGATGGTTGAAAGGACCCTGAAGTAGAAGGTCCTGCCTCAGCGGCAGAGTCCATGTTGGAAGGCATGACATGTCCACCAGATCTGCATACCAAGTCCTGCGTGGCCACGCAGGTGCTATCAAAATCACCAAAGCTCTCTCCTGATTGATCTTGGCAATCAGACGAGGGAGCAGAGGAAACGGTGGAAACACATAAGCCAGGTTGAAGGACCAAGGCGCTGCTAGAGCATCTATCAGCGCTGCCTTGGGATCCCTGGACCTGGATCCGTAACAAGGAAGCTTTGTTGTCTGACGAGACGCCATGAGATCCAGTTCTGGTTTGTCCCAAAGTTGAATCAACTGTGCAAACACCTCCGGATGGAGTTCCCACTCCCCCGGATGAAAAGTCTGCCGACTTAGAAAATCCGCCTCCCAGTTCTCTACTCCTGGGATATGGATAGCTGAGAGATGGCAAGAGTGAACCTCTGCCCATAGAATTATTTTTGAAACCTCCAACATTGCTAGGGAACTCCTTGTTCCCCCTTGATGGTTGATGTAGGCTACAGTCGTGATATTGTCCGACTGAAATCTGATGAACCTGACCGCAGCAAGCTGAGGCCAAGCCTGAAGAGCATTGAATATCGCTCTTAGTTCCAGAATGTTTATCGGAAGGAGTGCCTCCTCCTGAGTCCACGAGCCCTGAGCCTTCAGGGAGTTCCAGACTGCACCCCAGCCCAGAAGGCTGGCATCTGTGAAAAAGCAGAATATAAAAAATGGTACTGTGCCTTTAAGGGAAAAAAACAAACACAAAAACTGCAAAACAGTGAAAAAAAGCAGTTAACTCTACAAAATTTTTACAGTGTGTATAATAGACTAAAATAGCATTGCACCCACTTGCAAATGGATGATTAACCCCTCAGGCTCAAAAACGAAGCAGAAAAACGGTAAAAACCGTTATAACAGTCACAAGCAAACTGCCACAGCTCTACTGTGGCTCCTACCTGCCCATAAAACGACTTTTGTAGGCACAAAAACCCTTTACAGAGGTCCAATATGTCAGGGGACTCCTTCAGGGAAGCTGGATGTCTCAGAATGTAAAAACTACTGCGCAATTAGTGCGTGAAAATAGGCCCCTCCCACCATGCACTCAAAGTGAAAGGGCCATAAATAACTACTCCTAGGAGAAATCTAGTCAGCCATGTGGAAAACTAGGCCCCAAATAAAGATTTATCACCCTCAGTAAAAAACATTTTTTTATATATCATGCAAACGTTTTACATACTAAGTAATAAGAGCAAGTAACATGAATATTACCCTTTACTGCAAGCATGATGCCAGTCGTTTGTTAAATCACTGTAATCAGGCTTACCTTAAATATATCAGGCACTATCAGCATTTTCTAGACCTTATCATCTCTCTAGAAAAAAATATACTGAACATACCTCAGAGCAGTTAATTCTGCAGGCCGTTCCCCCAGCTGAAGTTTTCCCATACTCTTCAGTTATGTGTGAGAACAGCAGTGGACCTTAGTTACAACCTGCTAAGATCATCAAAAAACCTCAGGCAAAACTCTTCTTCTAATTTCTGCCTGAGGTAAAAACAGTACAACACCGGTACCGTTTAAAAATAACAAACTTTTGATTGAAGATAAACTACACTAATTCACCACATCTCTCTTGATACTTCCTTTTTTGTCGAGAGCTGCAAGAGAATGACTGGTAGTGGCAGTTAGGGGAGGAGCTATATAGACAGCTCTGCTGTGGGTGATCCTCTTGCAGCTTCCTGTTGGGAAGGAGAATATCCCACAAGTAATGGATGAATCCGTGGACTGGATACACCTTACAAGAGAAAACATGACAATGTTGTGTCAGAAGACCTAACAACTGGCTAGTGTCTACTATGTAACCACAGCACAGGCAGCTACCGGTAATTTTATTTTAACTATTTTGTGGTTTGTATTGTTATGCTCCCAGAGTGTATTGGACATTGGAAAAAATGTACATTAAGATTCTGTAGTGTTAAATAAATTTTTTCTTGAAAAATTAAGGTTGTTATAGTCATTTATAAGAAAATCGCAATTATCATTTTTGCCCATATCGCCCAGCCCTAACATATAATAATTTTATTATTACACTGTTTGCACACACACACACTTATATATATATATATATATATATATATATATATATATATATATATATATATATAAGTGTGTGTATCCTTTGCAATGGGATTAAATACAAAGTTAAAGTCAGCTTCAGAGCAGCAATGCACTACTGTGTGTATTACCAATAAACAGCTAGCTTCCAGTGCATTGATGCTGCTGAGGATATGTACATATGCTTTTCAACAAAGGTTACCAAGAGAATAAAAGTAAATTTGACAACAGAAGTTAATTTAAAAGTATATGATCTACCTTAATCATGAAAGTTTAATTTGGACTTCCCTTTAGTTGTTAATTTATACTATGAGTTTAACATCCCTTTAATTTTTCTAAAACATTCTGTACCATTCCAATGTATATATATATATAAGTGTGTGTATCCTTTGCAATGGGATTAAATACAAAGTTAAAGTCAGCTTCAGAGCAGCAATGCACTACTGTGTGTATTACCAATAAACAGCTAGCTTCCAGTGCATTGATGCTGCTGAGGATATGTACATATGCTTTTCAACAAAGGTTACCAAGAGAATAAAAGTAAATTTGACAACAGAAGTTAATTTAAAAGTATATGATCTACCTTAATCATGAAAGTTTAATTTGGACTTCCCTTTAGTTGTTAATTTATACTATGAGTTTAACATCCCTTTAATTTTTCTAAAACATTCTGTACCATTCCAATGTAATTCGTCTTTGTTATTTTTTGTAATTTAAAACAATTAAACTCCTCTGTACAATATTGTTGTATATACTAATACTGTGGTATCAGTTGTATCCTTCGTACTACTTCTCACTGGTTAATAGGGAAAACTCCCACACACAACTCTACTAGTAGAGAGACGCACCTGTGCAAGCCTGACAATATACAAAAAAGTCCAAGGACGTCAGTAGAGGAAATAAAACAAAGTTTATTCGGTATTCATTAAAAATAACGCCAACAAGAAAGCAGTCACTAGTGCCAGCTAATCCTAGGAACGGACCTAGTGCCATCTAATCCTAGATCCGTTCCTAGGGTTAGCAAGCACTAGGTCCGTTCCTAGTATTAGCTGGCACTAGTGACTTCTTTCTTGTTGGCGTTATTTTTAATGAATACCGAATAAACATTATGTTTTATTTCCTCTACTGACGTCCTTGGACATTTTTGTACTTTGTTTCCATTTTGGAGCGGAGGCTGCTTCTGTCCATTTCTAGTGACGTCACCTTACAGCATGTCTCCCGAAGGTGCTTCGGAGCCATCACTGCGTACATACTGTGAAATGAGGCAGTATTCGTTCAGCATCTGAGGAGGTAAGTATGTTTATCGCAAGTGAGTAACGTCTTACTATACACTTAGTGAAGTTGGAAGACTACAGATGGTGAGTTATACTTGCTTATTGAAAGATTACGGTGACATACTTGTGAGCTAAATAACACGTAAGGCTCAAATAAAAATATAAGTCGATTCTACGTTATATTGGTTTACTTGGGATACTTATTGCCTTAATAGTCATGCCTGGATCACAATTATGGCATTAAAGTTGAATGTTTATTGATTCTAGAGGATATCTTTATCCAAGTTGGTCATAGATAATTTTACTAATAAGTCTTGTCCTTAAAGGAACAGTCAACACCAGAATTTTTGTTGTTTAAAAGATAGATAATCCCTTAATTACCCATTCCTTAGTTTTGCATAACCAACACTGTTATATTAATACACTTTTTACCTCTGTGATTACCTTGTATCTAAGCCTCTGCAGGCTGCCCCCTTATTTCCGTTCTTTTGACATACTTGCATTTTAGCCAATCAGTGCTCACTCCTAGGTAACTGCACGTGCATGAGCTCAATGTAATCTATATGAACACATGAACTAATGCCCTCTAGTGGTGAAAAACTGTCAATGCGGCCTTCAAGGTCTAAGAAATTAGCATATGAACCTCCTAGGTTTAGCTTTTTAACTAAGAATACCAAGAGAACAAAGCAACATTGGTGATAAAAGTAAATTGGAAAGTTGTTTAAAATTACATGTCCTATCTGAATCATGAAAGTTTATTTTGGACTTGACTGTCCCTTTAACAAACAACATACTGATATTGATATACTAATTTTCACTTACAGCAGCATTTAAGTTAAATTCTTTTGCAAACCTGACAATAACTCATTGGTTTATTCAGAACAGGGAGATGTGATAACAAAATATCTTTTTAAGATGAAAAAATAATTGTTGTGAACCTGTGGCCTATTAAGAAGATAGATGAAATGAAAAGTGAATTTCAAAGTTCCGTCTTCTCACTCAAAAAAACATCCTCTTGTCAATGGAACAACTTTGCCGGATGTTTTAAGTCAACCTTTCTCCCCTTATTAGGATCACCACAAAGAATTTGCTTTCAGAGGCAAACGGAAAGGATGAAGGGTAACGCTTTATTCCCCATTACTGCGAATTCTTCAGCCCACATCCACAACACAATTCATCTGCATCAATCAACACTGTTTTGCCATCAAAAGTCTGATTCAGGATTGCTGTTCATCTTCTTTATAAGTATCTATAATCTAGAGGTGTGATTTTTTTGTTCTTTAATAAATCTATAACATATGAGAACTATCCTTGTAAAGTACAGTCAATCTTCACAATATACTTAATTTACAAAGTAGTATGCTAGTGATGAATGAGTGTCCAAGCCTTGTTATGCAGCTATTCAAATGTAATCTTCAGAATTTGCCAAGTGAAAAATGTATGCAGAAATATAACAGACATCAAAGACCGTGCAACACATGCGGCTATTGTTATGGGATAATTACAGCCTCGTACATACTGCACTATAGTAAAAAGATAGTAGGTAAAGTAGTACTAATGGTATGTACCTATAGGTGCCAAATATTTTTGTAATTAACAAGAAGCACCTGTTAGGTGGGCAATTTAGCACTAAGGAGACTAATAGTAAAATGAGTTACAAAGTCTGTAACAAAGTGCTTTACCCCTACAATTATATAGGAAATTGTATAATACAGGAACAATTTTTTAACCATTCATACTTTATCTTTATTGGTTTAACTATTCAATCATACACGTTTAACCCCTTAACAACCAAGGACGTGCCAGGAATGTCCTACAAAAAAATACCCTTAACGACTAAGGACGTTCCTGGCACGCTCAGGGGTTTAAGCCGCTTTAAAAGGTATTGCAGTGATGCCTCAATATACTCTGTGGCCCTCTCTGCATCGGCCAGCGATGGTGCCGATCGTTGGTGGGTGGGAGCAGCTGCAGGGAGGCGGATGGGCGGCTCATCGCTGGCGGATATACGCCAGAGGGGGACGGGATCACACACGGGGCGGGAGCACACACGGGGCGGTAATGGGTGGGACCACTACACTATGGAACAATCTTATACAATAATATGCAGGGAGAGGTTAATCTGAGCGCAGGAGCCGCTCAAACAGTATTGCAGTGATGCCTCGATGTTGAGGCATCCTGCAATACTGTGCCTGACTGCTGGGCTCCATTTTGATCACCCCCACGGAGCGATCACTTCTGGTTTGACTCCACGTGGAGCCCAGCATCAGAAGCCATCGGTCAGGCTTCTGATGCTCTGTAAGTGTGCGAAATGCCTTGGTGGGTCGAGGCACTTAGTAAAGTATACTAACACAGAAAAAAAATAATAAAAAAAATATATTTTTAATATAATAGCCCCATATAGCCCCTCTCCCCCCTCCCCCATGTGGCTTCAAAGATGGCGATGCCCAGTGCATCATGGGGCTTCTGGGGGTGTCCCTAGCCTGCTTTATCATATGAAGCATGATGGGGTCATCCAATTTGAGCAATGATCAGTGTGGATCTCCCTCCCTCTCCTCACTTGCATTTTTGTTGGAGAGAGAGAGAGAGAGAGATTTATTTAGTTATATGAGTTTAAAAATTGAAAAATCCAAAAGGTTCTTTTCAGAGCCATTAACCCCTAGCTTTCCAGTGATCACTACAAATCACTGGCTCTTGCACTAAAGCACTTTTTTGCTCTCTGCATTTTTTTAGGGGTTCTTTTCTTTAAGTAATTTTTTGTTATACCCAAAGGCCATTTAGTTAATCTAAATTTAAATTTTGTGTTGATTTTATTTTTTAGTAACTTTTTTTCTCTGTGACAAATAAAAATAAATAATGTCACAGAGAACATTTACTGCTGAGGAGGCGTATGCCATCCTTGCGTCAGAGTCAGGCGCATCTATGTCGGATTTAGACCCCAATTTTGACCCTGCCATATGCTCACATACATCATTAGATACAGTTTCAACTGATAGTGATGTATCTGTGGCTGCCGCCACCCCCCCCCCCTGCTAGCCCCCAGACGTGTTGCTCCAGCTGCCATTGCTGCTGAAGAGAAGGCCAGATATCCCACCCTTCACAGCAAATCCTAGCATAAATGTGGATGTGGCAGGATTTAGCCCCCAGCAGTTTATGGAGGTGTTTCTGGGCAATGATGTATTGGGGAACATTGTCTCCCAAACTAATTTATTTGCCCATCAGTTCCATGCTGCAAAGCCAGACTCATATTTGGCAAAGCAGCAATGGGCCCCCGTCAATGTGCCAGAATTAAAAAAAATCTGGGCGTTGACTATACTGATGGGCATCATAAAGAAACCCTCCATCTGCTCCTACTGGAGCAGTAGCCCCATTTGCTCTACCCCCATTTTCTCCCAAAGTATGTCGAGGAAGAGGTATGAAATGATTCTACATTTCATGCACTTCAGCGACAACAGCCTGTGCCCCCCTAGGGAGCATCCCCAGTTTGACAGGCTGTATAAAATCCGCCCCCTGATTACCCACTTTGCTGCCAGGTTTGCAGAGGCTTATACACCTGGAAGGAATATATGTGTGGATGAATCCCTGATGCAGTATAAGGGAAGGCTGGGATTCAAGCAGTATATTCCTTCCAAGCTCCAGATATGGAGTAAAGGTGTATAAGCTCTGTGAGAGCGAGAGTGGGTATATTCAGGCCTTCCGGGTGTATGAGGGAAAGGATAGCCACCTTGACCCTCCAGGTTGCCCAGAACATATGGGAACCACTGGCAAGAATATTCTGGGACCTGATATTACTCCTAATGAACAAAGGGTACCACTTGTATTTATATAATTTGTATACAAGTGTCCTATTGTTCAAGCTACTGTATTGCTTTGATACAGTAGCTTGCGGTACAATTAAAAAGAACCGCACAGATTTCCCAGGACAACTTGCATGCACCCGGCTACAAAGGGGGGAAACCTCAGCTCTGCGCCAAGAGGTGCTGTTGGCAGCTAAGTACAGAGACAAGAAGGATGTATACATTCTTACCACCATCCACAATGAGAGGACTGTGGAGGTCTCTGTACATGGCAGAGCTGAGAGCATAATGAAGCCAGTGTGCAGCAAGGCTTATAACCGGCACATGGGTGGGGTTGATCTGGCAGATCAGCTGCTGCAGCTCTACCTAATTATGCGGAAGACAAGGGCCTGGTACAAAAAGGTTGCAATTTACTTAATGCAGATTGCAACCCACAACGCTTTTTTTGTTGTTCAAAAAAGCAAACCCCGGAATGAAACAGACTTTTTTACAGTTTCAGCTCCAGATCATTTTGGAGATTTTGTACCAAGATGCACCTGCTCCCCGGGCGGTGATGGGAGTGAGCAGAGTTGGGGCTACTTATTTTATTTTAAAATCGCCCCTACTGCCACAAAGCAGAAACCTAAAAAAAAATGCAGAGTCTGTACCAAGAGGGGGAAGAGAAGAGACACCACCTTTTACTGTCCTCACACACTGGTAAATTTTAAATTTTTTTTACATTTGCCGTTGTGTTTTTTTTTTTGGGGGGGGGGGGGTCACTTATGTTTACCGTTACTGAGCTTGTTTGTTTGTTTTTTCTTTACCGTTACTGTTCCAGAGTTTTACATTTCACTGTTCTATTTTTTAAAAGTTCTAAAATTGGTGCTGTATTTTACCAAAACCCCTGTCAAACCTATGTATGGGGTACTCAGGGGGTCTTGAAGAAAACAACCTGGAGTGTTTTCTTGCAATAACTTACAAGCAGCTCTCCTAAATCATAGTCAAAAAGCAATGTGTGTGTAAAAATGAAAATTGAAAAATTACAACCATACACTTTCTCCATTTTTTTTTTTTAGCTAAAACGGTTGCATCAAAGTCATCAAAGCACTCCATATACAATACCTTGGGGTGTCAACGTTTGACTTTCATGGCAATAAATAAAAACTGGGGTATGCAATAGGCCCCAAACTAAAGATAGGCCAAACCTGGCAAGTTTGTTTGTTTTTTACTGTTACTGTGCCAGAGTTTTACATTTCACTGTTCTATTTTTTATAAGTTCTAAAATTGGTGCTGTATTTTACCAAAACCCCTGTCAAACCTATGCATGGGGGGCATGGGGGTACTCAGGAGGTCTTGCAGAAAACAACCTGGAGTGTTTCTTGCAATAACTTACAACAGTCTCTCCTAAATCATAGTCAAAAAGCAATGTGTGTGTAAGAATGAAAATTGAAAAATTACAACCATATACTTTCTCCAATTTTTTTTACTAAAACGATTGCATCAAAGCACTTAATATACAATACCTTGGGCTGTCAACTTTTTAAATATATGCACATTCATGGAAAGCACATAAATTGGGGTATGTAAAAAGGCCCCCAAAAAGACGATAGGCAAAGAAAATATGTTAAATGTGAAAAAAAAATCACAAACGCATGTCCGACATTTGGCCCCCCAAACAAGCCAACAAACCTATGCATAGGTACATATTGGGCTCTTTTTTGGCAGTAACACATAACAGGAGCTGAGAATCCATGTCTAAAGTACAATGTGAGCGAAAAATAACACAAAAAAATAACTGCCCAATAGTTTGACAAAGACTGGTGGTTGAATTAGTGCATGGAAAGTGTTAAAATACCAGCATTTCAAATACCCTAGGGTGTCTTCTTTTCAAAAATATATAATTTGATTGGGGTAAATTACATTGGCCAGCTTCAGAAATGTCCCAAATAGGACATGGGTGCATGGGATGTGAAAATTCCAAGTTGAAAAACTAGAATTAGCCCCCAGAGAACCCAACACACCTATACATGGGTGGTATCACTGTACTCAGGAGATGTTGTTGAACACAGATTGAGGTGTTATTTGACAGTAACCCTTAACGTTCTCAGTAAATGTATTCCTAGATTGCTATTTTGTCAAACTTTGGCATAGATTGGTGGTAAAATGGTTGCATGGAAAGAGTCAAAATACCCCATGTTTAATACCTTAGGTTGTCTTCTTTTAAAAAATATATACATGTCAAGGGATATTCAGGGATTCCTAACAGATATCAGTATTACAATGCAACTAGCGCTAATTTTGAAGAAAAAAAAATGGTTTGGAAATAGCAAAGTGATACTTGTACTTATTGACTTATAACTTGCAAAGAACATGTAAACATTGGGTATTTCTAAACTCAAGACAAAATTAAGAAACTATTTAGGGTGTTTTATGGTGGTTGTAGATGTGTAACAGATTTTTGGGGTCAAAGTTAGAAAAAGTGTGTTTTTTTCCATTTTTTCCTTATATTTTATAAAACATTTTTATAGTAAATTATAAGATTTTATGAAAATAATGGTATCTTTAGAAAGTCCATTTAATGGCGAGAAAAACGGTATATAATATGTGTGGGTACAGCATATTAGTAAGAGGAAAATTACAGCTAAACACAAACACAGCAAAAATGTAAAAATAGCATTGGTCCCAGACGGTCAACAAATTGAAAAGTGGTCAGGTCACGAAGGGGTTAAAAACACTTAAACTCTCTAGCTATCAATATATAGCATGGGTGTGTGAATAATACCTCTGAGAATCACGTATCTAGATGTGAAACATTATAATTGGTTTGTATAATATCAAGCAGTCAGATACAAACAATATCTTTTGTAGCCGGCTATTCATAAATTCAGAAATAATGCTGTAACAAGAGGACCTGTTAATATGTGGGATGTCAGTATCAGGGTTTTTTACCTGCTTTGTTTGCTTACAGAATCTGGTGCAGAGTGTCTGATGCTGCTCATTTCCTGCACGCCCTCTTATGGCCGGACTGGTGTACATCATCCATGCGGGACGGGTTGCAGTTTCAGAATTGCGATGTCATCACTTATTATTTAAAGGGCCTCTGTTCAGTATGCTTTGTCCTTGCATTGTCTCAGACCTGTTTGTGAGTTCCTGTGTATTACCTGGCTGTCTGACGTCCCTTTTGGTTCCTGATTACTGGCTTGTTTATGACTCTGCTGTTCTCCTTTTTCCTGATTCCAGCTCGTCGTCTGACTACCAGGTCTGGCTTTGACTCCTGGCTTATTTCACTTGTGGACTTTTTATTATTTTTTGTTATTAATAAAGGTGTGATTATTTTTGCACTTCTCGTCTCAGTCTGATTCCTGGCATCCTGACATTACGCAAGGGACATGAATTCTGATGGTGCTAATAATCCACCTTTACCTACCATCATTTCCAGGATGGATGAACAGGATCACCGCTTGGATCAATTTGCACTATCCCTGCAAACCCTGCTGACTCGCACTGCACATTTGGACCAAAGTGTCCCGCAAGTTATTGGCTGCTCCTGTTTCCTCTGCTGCCCCTATGCCTACCAGGAGCATGTCCGGTTCTGCACCTCTACCTCAGCGATATGGAGGCGATCCTATTCAGTGCAGAGGGTTTTTGAACCAGGTGGGCATTTACTTTGAGATGTTACCTCAGACGTTTCCCACTGACAGAGCTAAGGTGGGATTTCTCATCTCGTTACTCTCTGACACAGCTCTTGCCTGGCCTAATCCCTTGTGGGAGACTAATAAACCTGTGATTTCAAATTACCCTGAATTTTCTCATCCACATGGATGAGCCAATCACACGAGGTATCTATGTGCAGCCACCATTTAGCAGCTACTGAGCCTATTTAGATATGCGTGTCGAGAAAGGATATCAAACGAATGGAGCAAATTAAATACAAGTATATTGGAAAGCTGTTTAAAATTGCATGCTCTTTCTAAATTATGAAAGACAAAACGTTGGGTTTCATGTCCCTTCAACCCCTTAACGCCATTAGGACGTTCCATGCCGTACTGAAGCAGCTACAGCTTACTAATTGGGATCGTGGACTGGAGGGCGTGCCTAGCTTCATAGGCACTCCCCCCAGACCCAATCCCATCATTGAAATCACACAATTAAAATGTGTTACTAATTTGTTTACATCAGAACTTTTTTCCAATGTAACAAATTAGTACCAGCAGAAAGGGGTTAAATACTCATCTGTTATATTCTTGTACAATATATAGTGGGCTCGATTCATTAACAATAAGTCTATTGGGGGGGGAAATATCAACAAAAACGTAAGTATTGGCTGGATTTTTTATGTTCTAAACGTTTACTGAAAACATTATATTCTGTTTATTTAAAAGGGGCACAGATTTTCCTTTTATGATTCAAATCGAACAAACAGTTTCAAACTTTCCAATTTACATCTATTATCATATTTGCCTTATTCTCTTGGTATCCTTTGTTTAAGGAGCAGCAATGGACTACTGTGAGCTAGTAGAACACGTCAGGCGAGTCAATGACAAGGAGTACATATACAGTATGTGCAACCAGGGCTGCCATCAGGGGGTGACAGGGGTGACTCCTGTCAGGGGCCCAATGAGCCAGGGGGGCCCCATGAGGCAAGAACTAAAAAAAAAACATTTTTTTTTTTTTTTTTACATTTTGGCAGCCACCAGTGGGTACTATAGCAGAGTGCTAATTGAGCATGGGAAATGTTATTACAAGGAGTAAAGTATTAGCATTTGAGAGGATTTCTTAGTGTGCACTAAACCACTATGCTCAGTGTGAGACAGACTTGGCACTTTGTACAGTGTGTGCCGGAGTCAGACGGCAGATCACTTTCATTTGAAGAGGAGGTAGGACTTACTTAGCAAATGTTTTTTATTTCTTTGTGCAATTTTGGATTGTAACTTCAGTGTGGTAGTAGTTGTATGGTGGGGCTGGGGGTCCATAAAAACACATTTTTTTAGCAGCAGTGTATTTATGATTATTTGACAATGCTGTAGAAATTCTATATTTAAAACCATGCAGAAATGTTTCCTCCTCAATACACAAATGGTAGATGCCCTTTTGGCAGATCTCGTTTCCAAATATATATATATATATATATATATATATATATATATATATATATATATATATATATATATAATTCCAGTTTACTGCCCCTTTATGCAAGGACTTTCCAGATGCAAGGAGGCATTTTACCTAAGATTTTTACATCTGCATAAAATGTTATATTCTCAGACTAAGATTGCTCAGTGTTTGAAATGAGACAGGTTAACTTAAAACTGTTCAGTTTACACTACAGCTGACTTAGTTTTGAAATACATACCAACAAGCCTAAATCCTGCATTTAACCAGATCTAATGGTATGAGTACCACAGCTTATGGTCCCACCAAGACCATATAGAGTACAGCATTTTCAAAATCCATATGTACAGCTGACAGATGGGAAAATTTGTACACTATATTTGAAGTGGTGCTCTTGGTTGGGGAAAAAGGGAAAAAACAAACAAACATATGTCAACCTTTTAAAGGTACTTTTCTTCATCTAGCCATCTACCCAGCTCATTAATGTACAATTTTGAATTCACAGAATTATTTTTGTTTGCACATTTACAAATATGATTCTTTAAAAAGTGATCTCTTAATTTCTGCATTTTTTTTTTTATCATGCATGTCATACACTGTTGATTTAGGGGATGCAAGGTGCATAAATGTTTCCTCTTGTGAGTGTTTCTGTGGGTGTATGTGTTTATGTCTTTGTGCTTTGGTTTGTGTCTCTATGTGTATCTATTTTTTATCTGTGGGTCTCTCTGTGAGGGTGGGTGTTACCGTGTGTATGGCTTTGTGCATTTTCTGTGGATGTCTGTGAGGGTGTGTGCATATGTCTTTGAGCTTTTTCTATGGGTGTTTCTGTGAGGGTGTTTGTGTGTATGTATGTATGTATGTATGTATGTCTGCGTTTTCTGTGGGTGTCTCTGTGAGGGAGTGTGCATGTCTTTGTGTGTTTTCTGTGGATGTCTCAGTGAGGGTGTGTGTATGTATGTCTTTCTGTGTTTTTCATGTGGTTGTCTCTCTGTGTGTGTGTGTATGTCTTTGTGTGTTGTCTGTGGGTGTCTCTGTGTGTGTATGTGTGTATATGTCTTTGTGTGTTTTCTGAGGCTGTCTCTGTCGGTGTTTCCTTGGGTGTATGTGCAAGTTTGAGTGTGTGTGTGTCCATTGTCTGTTCCTTTTTAGGACATTTTGACCTTACTACTAATTATTCACATCTTTCTACAGACTTTGAGACTAACAAGACCTTTCCGGAAGTAACCACTCCACCATTTAACCTTTAAATTATTGTTTAGGCAGTTCAGGGCCCTTCCTTTCAGCCACTGCATGCTGTTGTCATAATTTAGTTGTCATCTTCCTTTACAAAAAGATAATCAGAACTCCATATTTTGCTTTCTAAATCTCCTTTTTTTAAAAAACTGTAGTTTACCTCATTACTTGTCAGGTCAATGTAAACAAGTGCTGAGTGTCTGTTTGGGTGTCTGTGTCTGAGTGTGTTTCTTTGTGTGTCTGCTAGAGTGTCTATATGTGAATCCTTATGTGTGAGTGTGTTTGTGTGTTTCAGTGTATGAGTGTGTCTGTGTGAGTGTGTGTTACTACCTTTACAACATTTCCAAGTTTAAATAGACAATTAAGAATAAAGTGCATATACATTTTAGTCACTTGGTCAAAAATTGCACATGTCAAAGGAGGGGGCCCTGATCAATGGTGGAGTCAGGGGCCCCAAATTTTCTAGTGGCGGCCCTGTGTGCAACCACCAATCAGCAGCTAACTCCCAGTATTGGACTGCTGCTCCTGAGTCTACCTAGATATGCTTTTCAACATAGAAAACCAATCAATAACAGAAGAAAATTACATAAGAAAAGCAAATTGAAACATTGTTTAAAATTCTATCTGAATCATAAAAGTTTAGTTTTGACTTCTGTTCCTTTAACAGGACAGTATACTGTGCAGTTGGTAAAAAAAGTAACGGGGAAACAATTTTAGAGTATAAAATGTATGATATTTGCTTTTTAAGGGTTTTTTGTGCATATGAAATAGCTGATTTTGTGTTTTTAAGCCACAACCTAATAAAATGGGTTGAGCCTGTAAGTATAATCAGATCTCATTACTTTATCACATTGTGTACATATACATGTTTCTTTATCTTATAGCTGTCCTTAAACCAATCGCCAATACTTGGAGAGAACAATGGAAAATTAACATTGTATTACCTTATCTCTTCTATACCTCACTAGGAGTATAATTTCTTCTGCTGGCTGTGTTTACATGGCTCATATATAGTTTGGACCTAAGGACAGAAACTTTCAGAATAGGTGGGGATACCACGGTCTAAATCAACCATTTCAAATGCCAATATAAGAGTAAAGGAAAGACTTCTATACAATGTAATACACTCCCAAATGTAAAGTGAATCATTGGGAACAAACTAAAGGGGTGAAAGCCTACTTAATTAGCAGTTCAGAACAGCTTGTGCAAGCCTGCAATGCTTGGGAGCGCTAATTTATTGCACACCAACAAAATAAAAAAACAAAACAAATTATGCTTACCAGAATTTCCTTTCCTTCTGTATGAGGAGAGTCCACGGCTTCATTCATTACTTGTGGGAATACAGAACCTGGCCACCAGGAGGAGGCAAAGACACCCCAGCCAAAGGCTTAAATACCTCCCCCACTTTCCTCAAATCCCAGTCATTCTGCAGAGGGAACAGTAGGAGAAATATCAGGGTATAAATGGTGCCAGAAGAATAACAAAAAATTTGGTCCGCCCAAACGGAGAAAAACGGGTGAGGGCCGAGGACTCTCCTCATATAGAAGGAAAGGAAATGATCTGATAAGCATAATTTATGTTTTCCTTTTTAATATGAGGAGAGTCCACAGCTTCATTCATTACTTGTGGGAAACATATACCCAAGCTCTAGAGGACACTGAATGAAAACGCACCACAGCCTGCAAAACCTTTCTCCCAAAAGCTGCTTCAGCCGAAGAAAAAAAGTCAAATTTTTGTAAATTTTTAAAAGGTATGTAAGGAAGACCAGGTAGCCGCCCTACAAATCTGCTCCATAGAGGCCTCATTCTTGAAGGCCCAAGATAAAGCCAAAGCTCTAGTTGAATGAGCCTTAATTCCTCTAGGAAGCTTATGTCCCGCTGTCTCATATGCTAAGCGAATAATGCTCCTCAACCAAAAAGATAAGGAAGTGGAAGAGGCCTTCTGCCCTCTACCCTTCCCAGAATAGACAACACACAAGGACAAAGTCTGTCTAAAATCCTTTGTAGCTTGAAGTTAGAATTTCAAAGCTCGAACCACATCCAAATTATGAAGTAACCGTTCCTTCGAAAAAAAAGGATTAGGACACAAGGAAGGAACCACAATCTCCTGATTGATTTTGCGATCAGAAACGACCTTAGGAAGAAAACCCAACCCAGCATGAAAAACTAGGTAAGGAGGCTCCACATTGCAAGGCCGCCATCTCAGAGACTCTGCGTGCCAAAGCAGTAGCCAGTAGAAAAAGAACCTTCCAAGACAGTAATTTAATGTCAACCGAATGCATAGGCTCAAACGGAGCCCTCTGCAAAACTTTAAGAACTAGATTTAAGCTCCAAGGAGGAGCGGTAGGTCTAAACACAGGCCTGATTCTAGATAGAGCCTGAACAAAAGACTGCACATCAGGAAGCTCAGCGAGCCTCTTGTGCAATAACATAGAGCCGAAATCTGTCCCTTTAAGGAACTAGCAGCAATGCTTTTCTCCAAACCATCCTGGAGAAAGGAAAGAATCCTGGACACCTTGACCTTATGCCAAGGTAATCCACGCTCTTCACACCAGAATAAGTAGGTCCTCCACACCTTATGATAGATGTGACAGGTGACCTGCTTTCTAGCTTGAATGAGAGTATCAATCACTCTCTTAGAAAAACCTCTTTTGGCTAGGACTAAGTGTTCAATCTCCACGCAGTCAGCCTCAGAGAATCTAGATTTTGATGAACAAAAGGACCCTGTTCCAGATGAGTCCTGTGACAAGGTAACCTCCATAGAGGGGATAAAGACATCCCCATCAGGTCAGTGAACCACATCCTTCGCAGCCACGATGGAGCAATTAGAATAGCTGAAGCTTGCTCCTGCTTGATGCGGGCCACTACACAAGGGAGAAGTGGTAACGGTGGAAACATGTAAACTAGGCTGAACCTCCAAGGCACTGCTAATGCATCTATCAGCTCTGCCTGAGGATCACTGGACTGCGACTCGTATCTAGGTAGCTTAGTATTAAGTCGGGACGCCATGAGATCTATCTCCGGCATCCCCCATCTGTTGCAAATCTCTGCAAACACCTCGGGATGGAGAGACCATTCCCCCAGATGAAAGGATGGTCTGCTGAGAAAATCCGCTTCCCAGTTGTCCACACCCGGAATGTGGTTAGCTGACAGCGAGCAATTGTTGGTCTCCGCCCATTTGTGACAGATTCGAGTGGTCGCCGTTCCACCGACTCAGCATGCACAGCTGAAGAGGTCTGAGATGGAATCTGGCGAATGGGATGATGTCTATGCTGGACACCATGAACCCAATTACCTCCATACACCGGGCCACAGAGGGCCTTAAGGAGGTCTGTAGGGCAAGATAATTAGAAGTAATTTTGCAACGTCTCTGGTCTGTAAGAAATATCCTCATGGATATGAAATCTATAATCATACCCAGGAATTCCACCCTGGTACTGGGAACCAGATAACTCTTTTCTAAGTTTATCTTCCATCCATGAGAGCAGCTCTTGAATTATCCTCTGCCAGTCGACAGGATGGAGCCTGAACCAGGATGCCGTCCAAGTATGGCGCTACTGCTATACCTCTGGTTCTCGCAACCGCAAGCAGAGCCCCCAGAACCTTCGTAAAGACTCTTGGGGTAGTAGCTAGACCAAATAGAAGTGCAACAAACTGGAAGTGCTGTTACAAAAACGCAAATCTTAAGAATTTCAAGTGATCCTTGTGTATTGGAACATGAAGGAAAGCATCCTTCAAGTCTTTCGTATACATGAACTGTCCTTCTTGAACTAAGGGAAGAATGGACCTTATCTCCATCTTAAATGATGGGACCGAGAGGAACTTGTTTAAGCACTTTAGGTCCAAAATCGAGCGAAGCTTAACCTCCTTCTTTGGGACCACAAAAAGGTCTGAGTAGTACTCAAGATATCTCTCTGCTAGAGGTACCAGTACAATTACTCCCAGGGAGGAGAGATACCTCACGCACCTTTCTGGTCTTGAAGACAGGTTTGATAAGAGGGATCTTCCCCTGGGTGGATGAGATTTGAAACCTATCCTGTATCCCTGAGCGATTACCTCCAGAACCCAAGGGTCTTGCACAAAGAGAGATAGTCTGCCCCCAACACGATCCAGCAACAGATCGGGGGCTGGCCCTTCATGCCGATTTTGCTTCGGTGGGCTTCTTGTTCTGCTTGGATTTATTCCAAGACTGAGACAGTTTGCAAGTTCCCTTGGACTGTTCAGGCTTCGCGGAGGGTTGCTGGCATTGGGATTTATCCGAACGAAAGGGACGAAAATTAGGACTCTGTCCTTTAGGTTTATTCTTCTTATCCTGCGGTAGAAAGGAACCTTTGCCCCCAGTGACCGTGAATATGATTGAATCCAGGCCTGAACCAAAAAGAATCTTCCTCTTAAATGGAAGGGAAAGAAATCTAGACTTTGAAGTCAGACCAAGACTTCAGCCAGAGTGCCCTACAGGCTAGAACAGAAAAACCTGATGTCTTGGCATTCTGGCAAATAATCTGCATATTTGCATCACAGATAAAAGAATTAGCTACCCCCAAGGCGTTAATTCTTTCCTGGATCTCGTCAAGGGGACCTTCCACCTCAATAACCTCCGATAAAGAGTTGCACCGATAGGTAGCGGCTCCAGCCACCGCAGCAATCGTCGCTACCGGTTGTAACAAATACCCCATGTGCTGAAACATCTTTCTTAACAGATGGCCAGATTACGAGTTTTGCGTAATGAGCGGCTCGGTAATAACTTGCAAGTTATTTCCATCGCTCACCTTTAATAACGCTGCTATTACAGGTTTGCAAAAATCCGGCGTTAGCAGGCAATATGGCAGCGTTGAGTTCCGTACCGCATACAGATACCAGCGCTTCTTTGAGCTGGTTTTACGTGCTCGTGCACAATTTCCCCATAGACATCAATGGGGAGAGCCAGCTAAAAAAAAGCCTAACACCTGCAATAAAGGAGCATAAAGCTCAATAAAGCAGCCCCACTGATTCCTATGGGGAAAGAAAATATATGTTTACACCTAACACCCTAACATAAACCCGAGTCTAAACACCCCTAATCTGCTGTCCCCGACATCGCCGACACATACATTACACTTATTAACCCCTAATCTGCCGCCCCTAACATCGCCGCCACCTACCTACAGTTATTAACCCCTAATCTGCCGCCCCCTACATAAATGTAATAACCCCTAATCTGCCGCCCCCAACGTCGCCACTATACTAAAGTTATTAAACCCTAAACCTCTAGCCTCCCACATCACTAACACTAAATAAATATATTAACTCATAAACCTAACCCTAAGTCTAACCCCCTAACTTTAATATAATTAAAATTAATCTAAATAAAAATTACTATCATTAACTAAATAATTCCTATTTAAAACTAAATACTTACCTATAAAATAAACCCTAAGCTTGCTACAATATAACTAATAGTTACATTGTAGCTACCTTAGGGTTTATTTTTATTTTACAGGCAAGTTTGTATTTATTTTAACTAGGTAGACTAGTTAGTAAATGGTTATTAACTATTTGCTAACTACCTAGTTAAAATAAATACAAATTTACCTGTAAAATAAAACCTAACCTGTCTTACACTAACACCTAACATTACACTACAATTAAATAAATTACATTAATTAAATACAATTAACTAAATTACCAAAAAAAAACCTCACTAAATTATACAAAATAAAAAAGAAATGATCAAATATTTAAACTAATTACACCTAATATAATAGCCCTATCAATTTAAAAAAGCCCCACAAAATAAAAAAAAAAACCATAGCCTAAACCAAACTGCCAATAGCCCTTAAAAGGACCATTTGCGGTGCATTGCCCCAAAGAAATCAGCTCTTTTATCTGTAAAAAAATAAATAAAAAAAAATACAAACAACCCCCCCCCCCAACAGTAAAACCCACCACCCACACAACCAAACCCCCCAAATAAAATCCTATTTAAAAAAACCTAAGCTCACCATTGCCCTGAAAAGGGCATTTGGATGGGCATTGCCCTTAAATGGGCATTTAGCTCTTTTTCTTTGCCCAAACCCCTAATCTAAAAATAAAACCCACCCAATAAACCCTTAAAGGGACACTGAACCCAAATTTTTTCTTTTGTGATTCAGATAGAGTATGACATTTTAAGCATCTTTCTAATTTACTCCTATTATATATTTTTCTTCATTCTCTTTGTATCTTTATTTGAAATGCAAGAATGTAAGTTTAGATGTCGGCCCATTTTTGGTGAACAACCTGGGTTGTCCTTGCTGATTGGTGGATAAATTCATCCACCAATAAAAAAGGGCTGTCCAGAGTTCTGAACCTAAAAAAAAAGCTTAGATGCCTTTTTCAAATAAAGATAGCAAGAGAACGAAGAAAAATTGATAATAGGAATAAATTAGAAAGTTGCTTAAAATTGCATGCTCTATCTGAATCCTGAAAGAAAAAATGTGGGTTCAGTGTCTCTTTAAAAAAAATGTAACACTAACCACCGAAGATCCACTTACAGTTTTTGAAGACCGGACATCCATCCTCATCAAGCCGGGAGAAGTCTTCATCCAAGCGGGCAGAAGTCCTCAACGAAGCCAGGAGAAGTCTTCATCCAAGCAGCAAGAAGTCGTCCTCCAGGCAGGCAGAAGTCTTCATCCAGACGGCATCTTCTATCTTCATCCTTCCGACGCAGAGCGGCTTCATCTTCAAGACATCCGGCGTGGAGCATCCTCTTCTTTCGCTGGATCTTGAAGAATGAAGTTTCCTTTAAATGACTTCATCCAAGATGGCGTCCCTTGAATTTTGATTGAATGATCCAATCAGCCAATAGGATTGAGCTCGCATTCTGGTTGTGTGGGTGGTGGGTTTTACTGTTGGGGGGGAGGGTTGTTCGTATTTTTTTTTTACAGGTAAAAGAGCCAATTTCTTTGGGGCAATGCCCAGCAAAAGGCCCTTTTAAAGGGATATTGGCAGTTTAGTTTAGGCTAAGATTTTTTTTATGGGGGGGGGGCTTTTTTATTTTGATAGGGCTATTAGATTAGGTGTAATTAGTTTAAATATTTGATCATTTCTTTTTTATTTTGAGTAATTTACAGTTTTTTTGTTGTAATTTAGTTAATTGTATTTAATTAAGGCAATTTATTTAATTGTAGTGTAATGTTAGGTGTTAGTGTAAGACAGGTTAGGTTTTATTTTACAGGTAAATTTGTATTTATTTTAACTAGGTAGTTAATAAATAGTTAATAATTATTTACTAACTAGTCTACCTAGTTAAAATAAATACAAACGTAGCTGTGAAATAAAAATAAAACCTAAGATAGCTACAATGTAACTATTATTGTAGCTAGCTTAGGGTTTATTTTATAGGTAAGTATTTAGTTTTAAATAGGAATTATTTAGTTAATGATAGTAATTTTTATTTAGATTTATTTTAATTATATTAAAGTTAGGGGGGTTAGGTTTAGGGGTTAATAACTTTAGTATAGTGGCGGCGGTGACGTTGGGGGCGGCAGATTAGGGGTTAATAATATTTAACTAGTGTTTACGATGCGGGAGTGCAGCGGTTTAGGGGTTAATATATTTATTATAGTGGCAGCGATGTCCGGAGCGTCAGATTAGGGGTTAATATTTGTATTATAGTGTTTGCAATGCGGGAGGGCCTCATTTATGGGTTAATAGGTAGTTTATGGGTGTTAGTGTACTTTTTAACACTTTAGTTATAAGTTTTATGCTACAGCTTTGTAGCGTAAAACCCATAACTACTGACTTTAGAAGGCGGTACAAATTTTGTCGGTATAGGCTGTATCGCTCACTTTTTGGCATCCCAGGCAAAACTTGTAATACCGGCGCTATGAAAATCCCATTGAAAAATTACTTTTTGAAAGGTTTTTCACTCATAACGCACAACTCGTAATCTAGCCAAGAGTTTCTAGTTTCTTATCCATGGACTCCTTAAATGATGAACTATCCTCAAGCGGGATAGTAGTGTGCTTAGCAATCGTGGAGATAGCACCATCCACCTTAGGGACGGAACCCCACAACTCCAATTGAGAGTCCGGAACCGGGAACAATTTCTTAAAGGAAGAAGAAGGGGAAAAAGAAGACCCAAGTCTCTCCCATTCATTCTTAATAATATTCGCCATCTTTACGGAAACCGGGAATGTCTGTGGCAACACCCTGTCCTAATAAACCTTATCAAGTTTAGGAATAGAAGGTAATTTAGGTTCTGGAAGCTCTAAAGTAGCTAAAACTTCCTTTAACAGAAAGCGTAAGTGTTTGATCCTAAATCTAAAGTCTAGTTCCTCTGCAGCCGGAGGTTTAGAGGCAGCAGATTCTGACCCAGAAAGAGCATCCTCTGAAGTATCAGAGGCGTCTTCATCAGCGGATAATCTAGTGTCAGATAAATCCAACAAGTTGGTAGATGACCCCTGGGAAGGATAGCAATATTTGACCTTTCACTTGCGCTTAGCAGGGCGAGGTAAAGCACTAAAGGCCACAGGCACTGCCGTTTGTAGCTGTTCAGTAAAGTCTGGCAATAAGAGGGCCCCTCCCGAAGGGGGATTAGCAGTGCAATGGGAAGCTGCATGTGTAATAGGAAATGACAGCAGGGAACACACCTTACGGGACGGAGACCTCTCAGAGGTGGACGGCTCAGTGGTACTAAACATCTTGGTTTTCTTAGATATAACTACTTTATCAAGGCATGTGGAACATAACTGAGCAGACGGGTATACTGTAGCCTCCTCACAATAAAAGCAGGTATTAGATTTAGGTAAAGAGAGAGTACTCTCTAACATATCAGAGTCCTCCATAGCTTGTGCTTTTAAGATGGACTATAGAAAAAGATCAATGGCACCTTTATACCCCCAATGGCTGGGGCACATTTACCACCTCCTATGACCCAGGCTCCACAGAGTAAACGCTTTGTCTACTGTAAACCACACGGTCAGGAAAGAGGAAATCAGTGTGACCACACCCGGTCACGTGGTGCGCCATGCAGGACCGCCCCTGCTCCTGGAAGAAGCGCGCCAAATTTAACAGACCGCATAGCTATCCAAAACGAAAGGGAAACCTGAATGTTCCAACATCTGCCTGAGCCTCATCTCACACATGTCGCATCATAAAACATAAAAAAGCAATTATGCGTAAAAAGAAGAAGGCAGTGAAACTCGTCAACACTGATTGCTTAGGAGCTGTTAATAGGAGTCTGGATGGTTTCATCTCCAGACCCTAACTTTCGTCAATGCTCTCACTGAGAGGCTGACAAGACTACTTAAAACTCCAGTCCCATACGGAACTACTCTGTATCTTCTGACACTTCTCTGCCATCCTCCTGTGACGAAAGGCAAAGAATGACTGGGATATGAGGGAAGTGGGGGAGGTATTTAAGCCTTTGGCTGGAGTGTCTTTGCCTCCTCCTGGTGGCCAGGTTCTGTATTCCCACAAGTAATGAATGAAGCCGTGGACTCTCCTCATATTAAGAAGGAAAATAATAATACAAAAAAGCATCTTTTGTTTTTAAGTGAAAAATGTGTTATAGCACCAATGTATGTATACTTATCAAAATAAAATAAACCTATTAATTGACAACTAGAAAAGTCCTTTGAATAAATGTTCGAAACTTGATAGATCATCTTATTCGTTTAAACCTCAAAAGAAAACAAAGAAACTGCAGTATGAGTATACTGTTATTCAACAAATGGACCGGTACTCACATTGACTAGAGCTATGTTAGCTCTAAGTATAGTGCTCAAAAAAGATGAATCTCAGTGTCTGCCATTACACACGCCATTACCTCACAAAGAGGGGCAGACTCTTAACAGTAACGGACACTCATGTTAACCTAGCTGATACATTGTGTCGTTTTAACAGCAACTTCAATGTTTAAAACTGGAAAGGTACACTGTTTGTGTTTTGGAGAGTAACCTTACCCCAGAGTCATTTTTGTATTTCTTTTATACATGTGGCAATGAAATGGAAACAGTTTTTACCCAAGATTCATCTATATTGAGTGCAATACTAAGGGCTAGATTTATTAAAGCTGAGGCGTACAGGGGCACGTATATGCGCCCCTGTACGCCTCAGCTTGCCTGTGGCTGGGCGAAATTACCCGCAGGTATTCGCCATTGCACACGAGCGCAATTTTGCGCATGGGTGCAATCTTGCCCCCTGCCCGCACACAGCCAATCACGCGCGGGCAGGAGCTGTCAATCTCCTCGGTCTGACTAGACCGAAGAGATTGAATTTCGCCACATAAGAGATGGTGAAGAGGTTAGGGAAGCGGCAGTCTGGTGACCGCTGCTTGATAAATGACGGCGAGCAAGTTCTTGTGAGAACTTGCAGCCGTAGGGCTTTAATAAATCTAGCCCTTAGAGCTAACGTGTGTAAGATTGCAGCACAGGTTTCCCACTGAACTCTCCCCTCTGCTAAATGAGCATCAATCTTGGCTGGAGCTTTCTATAACAAGTAATTATGCTGTTCAAAAAGTGGTGGGGTGGGTAATCCTGTGAAAAGAAGGAAAGTGCTAGGCTGCAAACCTGCCTGGTATATGTTCAGACTGTTCTCCAACGTGTTGAGATGTAACATATTGCCTAAGTTTTCTGGACATAGTCTGTTTAAAGCTTATCCAATTGTAAGAGTCCTCCTTTACAATAGAAGACAGTATAGTTGCAAAAGCCACCCCCCTCACACCCCTCTGGGAAAACAGAATATTGCCTAATTTTAAAGACACAGAAAGGTGAATATTAAAATGTGTGTGAAAACATTTCAGTTTTAAATAGAAGATTTTTGCAATAAACTTCCATGAGTAAAAATGGTTCTAGTAAAATGTATTACTGTGTGTGAGCTGCATATGCAAATATGTTGTGACGGCCTGTGCACCAGCATTTAAAGACCAGGCCATCTCAGAGAGTCTTTACAGACACATATATGTACCGTGCACAGGCCTCACAGCATATGTGCATATGCTGCTGAAAAGCAGTAATATATTTTACTAGAAGCCTTTTGCTGATGGAAGTATATTGCAAAGTGATTCTATATCTTATACCTACTTATTTTCTGTATAAATTGCAAGATGGTGCATAATGACAGCACGTGTTCCCTTCTGATTTATTAATTGCTCAGTTCAATGTACTAATATAGATCTAAAATCCTAAATTGTGCTGTTTTAGGAATGCGAACTGATGATACATGTGGGACAATAAAATGAGGGGTTTTGTCTGTCCTGCTATGTACTATGTACATCATAGAAAGTGACACAAAATGTAACTGCTTTTGTTTTTCAAATGGTATAATTTCCCACATTATCATAATACAGTACTTAAAATTATTATCTAAACATGCTTGGTATGATAAAAAAAATGTTTTGTGTGAAAAGAATAAGGGCAACTGAACAACCGAAAAACATCTCTAGCACAGGGGTGGGAAAAAGAGTTAAAGGGGCAGTCTACACTTTAGTCCAAAATAAACTTTCATGATTCAGATAGAGAATGTAATTTTAAACAATTTTCCAATTTACTTTTATCACCAATTTTCCTTTGTTCTCTTGGTATTCTTAGTTGAAAGCTAAACCTAGGAGGTTCATATGCTAATTTTGAAGCCCTTGAAGGCCGCCTCTTCTCTCAGGGCATTTTAACAGTTTTTCACCACTAGAGGGTGTTAGTTCACGTTTGTCATATAGTGTTAGTGGAGTTTCAGTGAGCTAGCTCTGATTGGCTAAAATGGATGTCTGTCAAAAGTGCTGAAATAAGGGGGCAGTTTGCAGAGGCTCAGATACAAGGTAATCACAGAGGTAAAAAGTGTATTAATATAACTATGATGGTTATGCAAAACTAGGGAATGGGTAATAAAGGGATTATCTATCTTTTTAAACAATAACAATTCTGGGGTAGACTGTCCCTTTAAAGTCTTACCTTGCAAATATCCTCCTGCAGCCATTTCTATATCATGCAGCAGAAGCAGTAAAAAAAAGTTATTATATTATAAATTAATATTGTTTCTGGCTATTTTGAAATGGCTTCCAAGCTCCGCCCACTGATGACATCTCAATCTGGGCTGCATTAAAGACTTCACTAATTACAAAAGACTCACTAGTTGGATTCAACAGACTGCCAGTGCTATTCAGCAGAGTGCCTAGATGCAGGCCAGATCATGATGTCATCAGTGGGTGGAGCGTGGCAGTCATTTTAAAGTAGCCAAAAACAATATTAATTTTAAAATAACTTTTTTAATGTTCCTGCTGCATGATATACAAAGTGGTGCAGGAGGCTTTTTGCACAGCTTAATCTAAGGTAAGACTTTAAGTGCCTAAAGTGTAGACTGTCCCTTTAAGTACTTTTTTTACAGAAAGGGAAGCCGATTCATGCAATATAAGTGGTAGGTACTGTAAAGTAGTGTTTCCCAACCGCAATAATCAAGTACCCCCAACAGGCCAGGTTTTCATTATAGCTGAATCAGTGCACAGGTGAAGTAATCAGCTGATCAGTAACCATGGTTACTAACCTGCTCTCACACATCAGCTGATTATTTCACATGTGCACTGGTTCAGCTATAATGAAAACAAGACATGCTGAGGGTACTTGAGGACCGCGGTTCAGAAACAATGCTGTAGAGGAAATAACAATGCTTGGAGTTTGCATAAGAATTAAAAAAGGACAGTAAAGTCAAATTAAACTTTCATGATTTAGGTAGAACATACCATTTTAAACATCTTTCCAGTTTACTTCTAATATCAAATTTGCTTTGTTCTCTTTCATCCTTGGTTGAAGAGTAAACCTAGGTGGGCGTCTTTAGCAGTCTATTTTAGCAATATTTGCAACAATGTATAACATTGCTATAAAAATTGTTGTAAACACTTGCCAAAAGGCTAAACACATGCACACTGCTGAGCTCACCTAAGATCACCCTTAACACAGGATATCAGGAGAACTAAGCAACATTGATAATAAAAGTGAATTGGAAAGTTATTTAATATCTCATGCTCTATCCAATCAATTTAAATTTAATCTTTACTGTCGCTTTAAGCTTAAACTATGTCTGATTATAGTCATCAAAACAGTATCTATGTCATGATGTGATGATAACAACATGGTTTATAATCTTATTCTAAATTAAAGGGATAGTAAATACCAAAAATGTTATAGTTTAAAAAGATAGATAATCCCTTTATTAAACATACCCCCAGTTTTGCATAACCAACACTGTTATAGAAATATACTTTTTACTCTGTAATTACCTTGTATCTAAGCTTCTGCTGACTGACTCCTTATCTCAGATCTTTTGACAGACTTGCATTACAGGCAATTAGTGCTGACTTAAATAACTTTGTGTGCGTGAGCACAATGTTATTTATATGAAACACATGAAGCAACACCCTCTAGCTGTGAAAACCTGTCAAATGCATTTAGATAAGAGGCAGTCTTCAAGGGTTTAGATATAAGCATGTAAGTCTACCTAGGTTTAGCTTTCAACTAAGAATAACAAGAGCACAAAGCAAATTTGATGATAAAAGTAAATTAGAAAGTTGTTTGAAATTACATGCCCTATCTAAATCATGAAAGTTTAATTTGGACTTTACTATCCATTTAAGGTTAGGGCTAAAGTGACCCTCAGGTCTAGGGTTAGAGATAAGGGGGCATATGTATCAAGCTCCGAACGGAGCTTGATGCCCCGTGTTTTTCTGGCGAGCCTGCAGGCTCGCCAGAAACAGCAGTTATGAAGCTTCGGTCACAAAGACCGCTGCTCCATAACCTGTCCGCCTGCTCTGAGCAGGCGGACACACATCGCCACAATACAGCCCGATCGGGTACGATCGGGTTGATTGACACCCCCTGCTGGCGGCCCATTGGCCGCGAGTCTGCAGGGGGCGGCGTTGCACCAACAGCTCTTGTGAGCTGCTGGTGCAATGCTGAATACGGCGAGCGTATTGCTCGCCGTATTCAGCGAGGTCTGGTGGACCTGATCCGCAGTGTTGGATCAGGTCCGCCAGACCTTGATAAATATGCCCCTATGGCTAGAACGTTTTTGCCAGAGAAACCTGCAATACAAAAGAAAGGCATGGAATTGGTCTCTGGCAACCAAGGGGTTGATGAAACGTTACACACACACCCTGATGCCAATGCTGCCTGCACAAGACTCATTGCTATGGTAACATCACAGGTGACAAAATATTGCAGTCAGGGTGACAGATAAAATAAACCTTGTTTTCTCACAAATTCTTGAGATGGAATATTCATTATTCTTTGGTGTGCGGAGGAGCTTATCAAAATTCTTGCTGGCTCCAAAATTTGAAATACATTTTTTTAATTTACATGTGTGTTATTCAATGCATGTTTCAGTGTTTGTGCGTAACTGGCAGATTGGCAGTGTGTATGAGTATGTACGACTCAGTGAGTAACTGGCAGATTGGCAGTGTGTATGAGTATGTACGATTCAGTGCGTAACTGGCAGATTGGCAGTGTGTATGAGTATGTACGACTCGGTGAGTAACTGGCAGATTGGCAGTGTGTATGAGTATGTACGACTCAGTGAGTAACTGGCAGATTGGCAGTGTGTATGAGTATGTACGACTCAGTGAGTAACTGGCAGATTGGCAGTGTGTATGAGTATGTACGATTCAGTGCGTAACTGGCAGATTGGCAGTGTGTATGAGTATGTACGATTCAGTGCATGAGCGTAACTGGCAGATTGGCAGTGTGTATGAGTATGTACGATTCAGTGCGTGTGCGTAACTGGCAGATTGGCAGTGTGTATGTACGATTCAGTGCGTGAGCGTAACTGGCAGATTAGCAGTGTGTATGAGTATGTACAATTCAGTATGTGTGTGTAACTGGCAGATTGGCAGTGTGTATGTACGATTCAGTGCGTGAGCGTGACTGGCAGATTGGTAGTGTGTATGAGTATGTACGATTCAGTGCGTGTGCGTAACTGACAGATTGGCAGTGTTTATGTACGATTCAGAGCGTGAGCGTAACTGGCAGATTGGCAGTGTGTATGAGTATGTACGATTCAGTGCGTGTGTGTAACTGGCAGATTGGCAGTGTGTACAAGTATGTACGACTCGGTGCATATGTGAGTATGTGTTTTAAAGCGCACACGTGCAGTAATTTTCCCATGATTATTTGCGTTTATGTAGGTTGTCACCCCAAAAAGGGCACTTTTCGTTTGGATGCGATCACTATTACGGGTCTTTCGTACAGTTTCTCGGAGCCGCAAACATGTTTTTGACTGGTCAAACATCCTATTGTTAACATGGAGCAAAAAATGTCTTGTTGATCACAATCCATTTTCCTGATACTTTTCAACAGGTTTTTAAAACATTTAAAACATATGGAATTCAACAACTCAAGGCACCGGCTAAATTTAATTGGTGTATTTTCATACATGGTCTTGATTCATTAAAGGGACATTAAACACTAAATAAATGATGGATAGAATGATGCATTCAAAGAAAAGATTAGTCTGAGAATAACTTAGATGTATTTTTAAAGTTTCATTAACTGTTTAAATATTGACAAAATAAGTGTAAAGTTTTAGAGTCTATAAAGCAATGGGAGCTGCCATATTGTAACTTAGTTTTTTTTTTCTCTGCTGTGGCCAATTAGTCACAGTTATAAATAGGTCCCTAGAGTGTGCAGCCAATGGCTGCATGGAATATAACATTTATCTGTACTTCCATTTCTAACAGGAACTGAAATGCTCACAATTTCCGAATGGAATTATAGGAAATTGGGACAAAATAAATAATGAAAGTATATTGAACTTTTTCTTATATATGCAGTTTATAATTTTAGATTACCATCTCAAAGTCTTTAATGTCCCTTTCAAGCTCTATTCATTGTTATTGTATAGTTCTTCTACAGTGGGTAGGGCACACATTTACATACACCTATGTATTGAGTACATGATAGTTTGTACAGCTAATTGGATCTTCAGAAAAACTATCAGGACCCCAAAATCTAGAAGAAAAACAGAATTTATGCTTACCTGATAAATTACTTTCTCCAACGGTGTGTCCGGTCCACGGCGTCATCCATTACTTGTGGGAAATGTTCTGCCCCACAGGGAAAGGCAAGGAGAGCACACAGCAAGAGCTGTCCATATAGCTCCCCCTCTGGCTCCGCCCCCCAGTCATTCGACCGACGGTTAGGAGAAAAAGGAGAAACTATAGGGTGCCGTGGTGACTGTAGTGTATAAAGAAAAAAAATTTCAACCTGATTAAAAAAAAAAAAAAAAAAAAAAAAACCAGGGCGGGCCGTGGACCGGACACACCGTTGGAGAAAGTAATTTATCAGGTAAGCATAAATTCTGTTTTCTCCAACATTGGTGTGTCCGGTCCACGGCGTCATCCATTACTTGTGGGAACCAATACCAAAGCTTTAGGACACGGATGAAGGGAGGGAGCAAATCAGGTTACCTAAACAGAAGGCACCACGGCTTGCAAAACCTCTCTCCCAAAAACAGCCTCCGAAGAAGCAAAAATATCAAATTTGTAGAATTTGGCAAAAGTGTGCAGAGAAGACCAAGTCGCTGCCTTACATATCTGGTCAACAGAAGCCTCGTTCTTATAGGCCCATGTGGAAGCCACAGCCCTAGTAGAGTGAGTTGTGATACGGTCAGGAGGCTGCCGTCCGGCAGTCTCATAAGCCAAGCGGATAATGCTTTTCAGCCAGAAAGAGAGAGAGGTAGCAGTAGCTTTTTGACCTCTCCTCTTACCAGAGTAAACGACAAACAAGGATGAGGTTTGTCTAAAATCTTTTGTTGCTTCTAAATAGAACTTTAAAGCACGAACAACATCTAAATTGTGTAATAAACGTTCCTTCTTTGAAACTGGATTCGGACACAAAGAAGGAACAACTATTTCCAGGTTGATGTTCTTGTTGGAAACAATTTTTGGAAGAAAACCAGGCTTAGTACGCAAAACAACCTTATCTGAATGGAACACCAGATAGGGTGGATCACACTGCAAAGCAGATAATTCAGAAACTCTTCTAGCAGAAGAAATAGCAACCAAAAACAGAACTTTCCAAGATAGTAACTTAATATCTATGGAATGTAAAGGTTCAAACGGAACCCCTTGAAGAACTGAAATAACTAAATTTAGACTCCAAGGAGGAGTCATGGGTCTGTAAACAGGCTTGATTCTAACCAAAGCCTGAACAAAAGCTTGTACATCTGGCACAGCTGCCAGTCGTTTGTGCAACAAGACAGATAATGCAGAAATCTGTCCTTTTAGAGAACTAGCTGACAATCCTTTATCCAAACCTTCTATGAGAAAGGAGAGAATCTTTGGAATTTTAATCTTACTCCAGGAGAATCCTTTGGATTCACACCAACAGATATATTTTTTCCATATTTTATGGTAAATCTTTCTAGTCACAGGTTTTCTGGCTTGGACCAGAGTATCAATCACAGAATTTGAAAACCCACGCTTGGATAAAATCAAGCGTTCAATTTCCAAGCAGTCAGCTGCAGAGAAACTAGATTGGGATGTTCGAATGGACCTTGTACTAGAAGGTCCTGTCTCAAAGGTAGCTTCCATGGTGGAGCCGATGACATATTCACCAGGTCTGCATACAAAGTCCTGCGTGGCCACGCAGGAGCTATCAGAATCACAGAGGCCTTCTCCTGTTTGATCCTGGCTATGAGCCTGGGGAGGAGAGGAAACGGTGGAAACACATATGCTAGGTTGAACGACCAAGGCGCCACTAATGCATCCACTAGAGTCGCCTTGGGATCCCTGGATCTGTACCCGTAGCAAGGAATCTTGAAGTTCTGACGGGACGCCATTAGATCCATGTCTGGAATGCCCCATAATTGGGTTAACTGAGCAAAGACCTCCGGATGGAGTTCCCACTCCCCCGGATGGAAAGTCTGACGACTCAAATAGTCCGCCTCCCAGTTGTCTACTCCTGGGATGTGAATAGCAGATAGATGGCAGGAGTGATTCTCTGCCCATTGGATTATCTTGGTTACTTCCTTCATCGCTAGGGAACTCTTTGTTCCCCCCTGATGATTGATGTACGTAACAGTCGTTATGTTGTCCGACTGAAATCTTATGAACCTGGCTTCCGCTAGCTGAGGCCAAGCCAGGAGCGCATTGAATATAGCTCTTAGTTCCAAAATGTTTATCGGGAGAAGCGACTCTTCCCGCGACCATAGGCCCTGAGCTTTCAGAGAGTCCCAGACCGCGCCCCACCCCAAGAGGCTGGCGTCGGTCGTGACGATGACCCACTCCGGTCTGCGGAAACTCATTCCCTGAGACAGGTGATCCTGGGTCAACCACCAGAGAAGTGAGTCCCTGGTTACCTGGTCTACTTGAATTTGGGGAGACAAGTCTGTATAGTCCCCATTCCACTGATTGAGCATGCACAGCTGTAATGGTCTTAGATGAATTTGAGCAAAAGGAACCACATCCATTGCTGCGACCATTAGTCCTATTACTTCCATGCATTGAGCTATGGAGGGTTGAGGAATAGAGTGAAGAACTCGACAAGCTTTTAGAAGCTTTGTCTTTCTGACGTCTGAGAAAGATCTTCATTTCCACAGAATCTATTATTGTTCCCAGAAAAGGAACCCTTGTGGACGGTGACAGTGAACTTTTTTCTATGTTCACTTTCCACCCGTGAGATCTGAGAAAAGCCAACACAATGTCTGTATGAGCCCTCGCTTTGGAAAGGGACGACGCTTGGATTAGGATGTCATCTAGATAAGGTGCTACAGCGATGCCCCTTGGTCTTAGGACCGCTAGAAGGGACCCTAGCACCTTTGTGAAAATTCTGGGAGCGGTGGCTAAACCGAATGGAAGAGCCACAAACTGGTAATGTTTGTCCAGAAAGGCGAACCTCAGGAACTGATGATGAGATTTGTGGATTGGGATATGCAGATACGCATCCTTTAGATCCACGGTAGTCAAAAATTGACCCTGCTGGATTGTTGGTAAGATTGTCTGAATGGTTTCCATCTTGAAGGATGGAACTCTGAGGAACTTGTTTAATATCTTTAAATCCAGAATTTGCCTGAAAGTTCCCTCTTTTTTGGGAACCACAAATAGGTTTGAGTAAAACCCTAGACCTTGTTCCCCGGAGGGGACTGGGTTTATCACTCCCATCTTTGATAGGTCTCTTACACAATGTAAGAATGCCTGTTTCTTTATCTGGTCTGAAGATAAGCGAGACAGGTGGAACCTTCCCTTTGGAGGAAGTCCCTTGAATTCTAACAGGTATCCCTTGGAAACTATCTCTAGTGCCCAGGGATCCAGAACATCTCTTGCCCAAGCCTGAGCGAAGAGAGATAGTCTGCCCCCTACCAGATCCGGTCCCGTATCGGGGGCTACCCCTTCATGCTGTCTTGGTAGCAGCAGCAGGTTTCTTGGTTTGTTTACCCTTGTTCCAGCCTTGCATGGGCTTCCAAGCGGGTTTGGGCTGGGCCGCGTTACCTTCTTGTCTAGCGGCAGTGGAGTTATTAGCCGGTCCGTTCCTGAAATTGCGAAAGGAACGAAAATTAGACTTGTTCTTAGCCTTAAAAGGCCTATCCTGTGGGAGGGCATGGCCCTTACCCCCAGTGATGTCTGAAATAATTTCCTTCAATTCCGGCCCAAAAAGGGTCTTACCCTTGAAAGGAATATTCAGTAACTTAGTCTTGGACGACACATCTGCCGACCAGGATTTTAGCCAAAGCGCCCTCCGCGCTACTATAGCAAAACCTGAGTTTTTCACCGCCAATTTCGTTATTTGAAAGGCGGCATCCAATATAAAGGAATTAGCTAACTTTAATGCGTGAATTCTGTCCATGACTTCTTCATAGGAAGTCTCTTTCTAGAGCGACCTTTCTAGTTCTTCGAAACAAAAGGACGCAGCTGAAGTGACAGTAATAACACACGTAGCTGGTTGAAGGATGAACCCTTGCTGAACAAAAATCTTTTTAAGCAATCCTTCCAATTTTTTATCCATAGGATCTTTGAAAGCGCAGCTGTCCTCTATAGGAATAGTTGTGCGCTTCGCTAGTGTTGAAACAGCTCCCTCAACCTTCGGGACCGTTTGCCATGCGTCCCTTCTAGGGTCTACTATGGGAAACATTTTCTTAAATATAGGAGGTGGGGCAAAGGGTACACCTGGCTTCTCCCACTCCTTTTCCACTATGTTCGCTACCCTCTTAGGTATTGGAAAAGCGTCGTCGTGCACTGGGACCTCTAAAAATTTTTCCAATTTGCACAACTTCTCTGGTACTACCATGGAATCGCAGTCATCCAGAGTAGCTAATACCTCCTTAAGCAAAGCGCGGAGATGTTCTAGCTTAAACTTAAATGCCACTAGATCAGGTTCTGCCTGTTGAGAAATTTTTCCTGAGACTGAAATTTCACCCTCAGACAGCCCTTCCCTCACAGCCAATTCCGATTGATGCGAGGGTAAAATAGATAAGGCATCTTCAGCGTCTGATTGTTCATCCTTTTTATCTGTATTTAAAACTGAACAATCACGCTTTCTCTGAAAAACTGGCAGTTTGGATAAAAGATTTGCTATAGAATTATCCACTACTGCTGATAATTGTTGCATAGAAATAAGCACTGGCGCGCTAGGTGTCGCCTGCGTGGGCAAAGCTGGTGTAGACACAGAAGGAGAGGATGTAGAGCTATCCCCACTACCTTCATTAGATAAATCATCTTGGGTAACATTATGAAAAATAACAGAGCTGTCCTGATTTTGTTTGGACGCTATGGCGCAATTATCACAAACACTCGAAGGGGGAACCACATTTGTCTCTATACACACAGAACATAGGTTATCTGATGGAACAGACATGTTAAACCGTTTTTATTGCATTGTTTGCCTGCCTAAATCTATTTTAAACAAAAACGTTACTGTCTCTTTAAATAATAAAATGACACATTTATTTCTGAATGTTCAAAAAACTATGAAGGCAATATCCGATTTTTCTGAAATTTGGACCCCAGTGTCTTAATGCTTAGAAAGTATTGCACAGCAAATATGGAGACTCTAGCTCTTAAAACAAGCAAACCGGAGCTAATTGTTGGATTTAACCGTTTTTACACACCACAATCCCAGCTACAGCCTTGCTGCAGCTTTTTACCTTCCTTAGGGGTCACCATTCACAGAAAAAAAGCCTTTTGGAGTCACTTTCTGAACCACAGGACCCTCTCACATGAATCTGCATGCACTGCCTTGAAATTCAACTGCACAGCTGAAGTGCCAAAATGAGGCTTCCTCCCTCAGCACACTAGAGTGAAGGGGCCTTCCTGCCTAGATTTAGGTGTCTAAAACAAGCCAGATCAATAAAAAACGTTCCCAAGTGTATGTGAGCTTATAAAATATTTCAAATGGTATAATATTGTAATAAAAACCAATAGATTTAGCTCCTAACAGTGTCTAGCAGCATAAAAAACAAAAAGGGGAAGCCTGTTATCTTTTTTGCTGAGGTGAAAGAAAAATGGCTTACCGTTTCCCCTGAGGGGAAAAATGACTGTCATCTAGCATTAGCCTGTGTTGTTAGAAGGAGACTAGTCATACCTGAAGCAGATGAGTCTGCAAACTGTTACCCCCAACTGAAGTTCTCTTGTTTCAACAGTCCTGCGTGGTAACAGTAATGGATTTTAGTTACTTGTGCTAAAATCATAGCCCTCTTAAACAGAAATCTTCATCACTTTTCTGTTGTAGAGTAAATAGTACAAGCCAGCACTATTTTAAAATAACAAACTCTTGATAGAAGAATAAAAAACTACAACTAACACCACAAACTCCTCGCCATCCCCGTGGTAGATGCTACTTGTTCAGAGCGGCAAGGAGAATGACTGGGGGGCGGAGCCAGAGGGGGAGCTATATGGACAGCTCTTGCTGTGTGCTCTCCTTGCCTTTCCCTGTGGGGGAGAACATTTCCCACAAGTAATGGATGACGCCGTGGACCGGACACACCAATGTTGGAGAAAGAGTGTAGCAATCTCTCTCTATAAATGTTTGTTTCTAAGTCACAATCTCCCAGTCAGACATGAGAAAGCTTGGTTACGAAGACACCTGTAATAACAGTGACAAACAGGATTGTGCATTTGTGAACAAGACTTCAAAAGGAATTTATTGTAATCTGAATTAATCCTGATCACTGCTAAACAAAATGAAGGTCATTTGTATAAAGGCATGAAGGGAATACTGGGCATGTTTACTCAATGATTATATACTGGGCATGATTATATGCTCAATAATTATATGGCCATTTGTATTTATAAAGTATTGGTTTTTTCAATAAGTTATTTTTTTATTTTAGTTTTTTCTGGTTTGGAGAGATATACATCTGCAATCAAGAAGACAACTATGGGTTTCTATTACAAGGAAGTGGCTGCATCTTATCGCATTGTAACAGCAAAGTCAAAACATGTTCACGATGTGCGCTTTCCAGTTCTTGCGGTTACATTATTGAACTTTCTAACAGGATTGTGACCAGGAATTCAATTATGCAGCCACAAGAACAGGAAAACGCACAGTTGTGAACTTGTTTTGGCTTTGTGGTCACAAAGACACAATACCATTTGAAATCCTTGTCATGAATATGCAATCCCGTTTGAAGAACATTTTTGTGGGTGCAACATTACAATGGAACGGTTTCACGGTCTACAGTGTGAGATCTGTTAAAATCCCATTTAAGATGATAAGTTGTAGCCACTTCCTTGTAATAGAAATGGTAATAGAATTCACAGTTTCTCTCCGGAACAACCGAAAACACCTGTTCTGGATCATTTCTGTTGAAAACAAATTTGTCTGTGGGCTTTTAGCAGCCAAATACATTTTGGATTATGATCACCAATAAAACAAATTGCCCAACCATATTAGCCAAAAACTAAAAATCCTTAATGTGAGCAGATAGCTGACACTTTGTGATGGATCCCTCTATACTGTAACCACAACAAAAGATCAATAAAGTTAACATTTTCATTAGTAATTGGGTGTTACACAGATATGTACTTATAGGCATATGCGTCATTTGAAGAAAAGTGTGATACAACGTTGCTTCCCTTTTTGTCACGCAACTTTTAATTGGTAAAAGAAAAAGACCTATTCTTTATTTAAATGAAAACATGTGACAAATACGTTTGATACGGAAAATAAAATGTTTTATGTTTGTGTTAACTGGAATAAAGATGTAGTATAGATGAGCAAGCAATAAACTCAGGCATGCTGTTTTATCTCTTATTACACTGTTTTTATTCATCCTTTGAAAAAGACTGGAATTCCTCCTCATAAATATGATTATATTTTACCTATTTTTATGTCCGGCTAGAGCCATACCCCAAGCGTTTAACTACTGTCTCCTGAACATATGACATCAGACTAACTACAGTCTCCTGAACATATGACATCAGAGTAACTACCGTCTCCTGAACATATGACATCAGAGTAACTACCGTCTCCTGAACATATGACATAAGAGTAACTACCGTCTCCTGAACATATGACATCAGAGTAACTACCGTCTCCTCAACATATGAGATAAGAGTAACTACCGTCTCCTGAACATATGACATCAAAGTAACTACCGTCTCCTGAACATATGACATCAGAGTAACTACTGTCTCCTGAACATTTGACAGAGTAACTACCGTCTCCTGAACATATGACATCAGAGTAACTACTGTCTCCTGAACATATGACAGAGTAACTACCGTCTCCTGAACATATGACATCAGAGTAACTACTGTCTCCTGAACATATGACATCAGAGTAATTACTGCAGACAATCCCTGGTACTTATTAGATCTACGCCAGGGGACGAAAAACCAAGTAAAAGTTCACTTTAATGTTCTAAAATCAAAACCAGATAGTTTCTGTTGGCTGAGTATGACTTGATAACCGATCTAAATTAGCTTGAAGAGATGGAGAAGGCATAAAAGAGACACAATAGACAAAAAAACGTGCACAAGTTCATTAAATGTTTTATTTTATTTTTTGCAATAAACTTCCACAAGCAAATGCTTCTATTAAAAGGTATTGTTATAGAGGCTTTTGTACAAATGAATGATAAAAAAAGAGAAGGCGCCACCATAGTGCACAATCAGATGATAATAACACGCCAATAAAACAAGTAAGACCGTACTTACAAGCTGTATGACACTTGAGAAGTGTCACAAACGCCTTCTGGACTGTTAGGAGTCGTCCAGCTAACTCACACTGATGGATTTCAGAACTCCTCTGGGGTGTGAGGGCGGCGATGGTCAAAAGCAAAACAGCATCCAGCAACAGAGGTTTCAAAGAGCCGGCTCGTCTTGTACTATCCACTGTTATTGTAGGTACATTGATGGATACAATGTAACAGATGGATCAATGAGATGAGTAAATTACATTGTATCCATCAATGTACCTACAATAACAGTGGATAGTACAAGACGAGCCGGCTCTGTGAAACCTCTGTTGCTGGATGCTGTTTTGCTTTTGACCATCGCCGCCCTCACACCCCAGAGGAGTTCTGAAATCCATCAGTGTGAGTTAGCTGGACGACTCCTAACAGTCCAGAAGGCGTTTGTGACACTTCTCAAGTGTCATACAGCTTGTAAGTACGGTCTTACTTGTTTTATTGGCGTGTTATTATCATCTGATTGTGCACTATGGTGGCGCCTTCTTTTTTTATCATTCACTTCTGCAGAGTTTAACATCTTGGGACACCAACAAGAAATTCGAAGAAGTAGCCTGCCATCCGTTCCAGATTTCAGGATTTGGATTATGGACTAGATGAACTGTCCAATACTATATTTCCACCATTTACAATATTGGTTTGATTGGGTTTCTAATCACACTGTTTTTATTTTTGCAGTTGTCACTTTGTATATATCTGCATAGGTGTTTTTAATTTTAATTTTGACACTCTGTTTGTTTGTTTCTTCCAATTTATATATTGGGATTTGGCGCACTGATTTTTATATATAATAGTTAGCTTTTGTACAAATGCTGTGCAGGCCCAGAGCACATCCTAAAAGGACTGATGCAACATGATACATGCCACCTCCTGTTATCCGACCAGGAGCACTATGCGCACACAGCATACGTACATATGCTCTCAAAACGGTAACATTTACTAGAAGCACGTTTGCTAATACAACTATATTGCAAAAATGTTGCTTTAAAAATTAAATGCACATTTTAGTCTACATGCATTACTCAAGGAGGCATTCGGAAACAGAGTGGTCTTGTCGCTGTTGGCGTACTATTTAACAACAGCTGCATGTTTATAAAGGAAACTATAACCTGCAGTGCCTGATTAATTTACCATGTTACAGTGAATAGTAATAACGTCTGTGCACCAGCTGAAGACTCTTGCACCTACAGCAGATCTCAACAATTACCCCACACACAATGCAGAAAAAAGCATTAGAGCACATATGAGACTTCTGCTTTCCTATAAAAACAAATTATGCTTACATAATAATTTAATTTCCATCTGTATGGGAAGAGTCCACAGCTGCATTCCTTACTTGTGGGAAATACTGAACCTGGCCACCAGGAGGATGCAAAGACACCCCAGCCAAAGGCTTAAATACCCCCCCCACTTCCTCATAACCCCAGTCATTCTGCCGAGGGAACAAGGAACAGTAGGAGAAATATCAGGGTGAAAAATGTGCCAGAAGAAAAAAAATTAAATTTAGGGCCGCCCATCGGAGAACACGGGCGGGAGCTGTGGACTCTTTCCATACAGATTAAAATGAAAATATCAGGTAAGAATAATTTATGTTTTCCATCTTAATATGGCAAGAGTCCACAGCTGCATTCCTTATGCAGCTGTGCAGCTGCTACGGGAGGGAAAAAAGAGAGGCAGACTCTAATCTGAGGGAACCACAGACTGCCAAACCAAGTAAAAACATCAAACTTGTAAAATTTTGGAAAAAGTATGTGAGGAGAACCAGATAGCCGCCTTACAAATCTGATCCATAGAGGCCTCATTTTTGAAGGCCCAAGAGGAACCACTACTCTCGTAGAATGAGACCTAATCCTCAGAGGAGGCTTATGTCCCGCCGTTTCTATGCTAAACGGATGACACTCTTCAGACAAAAAGATAAGGAAGTCGAAGAGGCCCTCTGACCCCTACACTTCCCGGAAAAGAGAACAAATAGAGAAAGAGGATTGTCTCGTGGCCCGAAGATAGAACTTCAAGGCACAAACCACATCCAGAAATAGGTTGTATACGTTACTTCGACGGAGAATGATTAGGACACCACAATCTCTTGATTGATGTTGCGAATTGACACAACCTTAGGAAGAAAACCTAACTTGGTTCGTAGAACAGCCTTATCGGCATGAAAAGCTAGATAAGGAGGGACGCAATGCAAGGCAGCAATCACAGATACTCTGCATGCAGAAGCAATAGCCAGTAGAAAGGAACCTTCCAAGACAACAATTTAATGTCTACTTCAAGCATAGGCTCTAACGGAGACCGTTGCAAAACCTTAAGGACAAGACTTAAACTCCAAGGAGGAGCCTTAGATCTAAACACAGGTCTGATCCCAGAAGAGACTTAACAAATGGCTGCACATCTTGAAGCTTGGCAAACCTCTTGTGCAGTAACACAGACAGGGCCGAAAAACTGTCCCTTCAGGGGACTTGCAGAAAAGCCCTTCTCCAGTTCATCCTGGAGAACAAAATAAGTAGGTCCTCCACACCTTATGATAGATGCGACGAGCAACCAGCTTACGAGCTTGAATGAGAGAAAAAATAACTATCAGAAAACCCTCTCTTGGCTAGGACTAAACTAGGGCTGCAACTAACGATTATTTTCATAATCGATTAATCGGCCGATTATTTTTTTCGATTAATCGACTAATCGGATAAAAAGAGAATCAATAATAGTTTTCTATGTTTTAAATAAAATCCACTTAATGAGTGTTACAAATATAAACTTCAGACTAAAACTTTACATTAACACAACTGTTTCTTCAATTTTTAAGAACAGTTTTATAATTAAACCAAACCAAACCACAAACTGTTTGAAAAGAGGTAGAACTAGAAAGAGTTAGACTATCAGTGTTAATAACATTCTGGTATTCACTCTTTCAGAAACTTTGCATTGAAATGCAAAAATCTCAACATGTCCACATGCTCCTGGCTAAGGCTGGTTCTCTGTTTGCAGCTATATTTCCTGCAGCAGAGAAAAGGCTGTTGAGGTGTATAAGTAGGGTTTTGCCAATTTCACCAAAGTGGGATATTTATCTTTGTTAGCTCTTCACCAATGCTAAGTGTTTTCTACCTTGGCAAGGGGCCTCTCAATAAAGTAACCCTTGACTTCATTCTAACATAAAATTATCTTGAATATCTATATGCAATGATAAATAACCAGCTTTAAGGTTAGGGGAAATATCTAGTCCGCTCTAAAAATAATGAATATATATTTATAAAGGTTGAATCTGGTACATATTATCACAATTTATTAAAAATATAAAAAAAAATATAAAAACCAAAATCAAAAGCGCTAAGGACTGTATATCAATAACAGGACAAAGCCTTACACATTTATTTATACAGTACATATAATCAGCAATAGCAAGCAATCTGCTAATTGTGCAAACAGATAATAGTGCACATCAATTTAAATAACTTCCATCAATCTAGGGGCAAGGTGTAAACAACAAGCTCAGCACTATATCATGCAAAGCATAGTTCCAAATCACCAGATTTAATATAAACAATCCTAATGATGACTATTATATCTGGGTTGCACATAAGCCAGGGGTAGTTGTAAACTTATACTGTCCTGAAAAAGTGAAAAGTAGACGTCCTTTAGGCTAAGGACATAACCATAAAACACAATACCATATGCAGGAGTTCATTGGAGTGAAGCAGCTGGTGTTGTGCACAGACCAACTAATTGCAAACCAACTAATCGATTAATCGATTATGAGGTTCGTTGACAACTATTTTCATAATCGATTATTATCGATTATGACGATTAGTTGTTGCAGCTCTAGACTAAACGTTCAATCTCCACACAGTCAGCCTCAGAGAATCTAGACATCCCTGCGACAAGGTAACTTCCACGGAGGAGATGACGACATCCCCACTAGATCCGCGAACCATATCCTTCGCGGCCAAGACGGAGCACTCAGTATCACTATATATTGTTTGATTGGAATCTGATTAACTAGGATGAACCCAGCAGAGGCCAAGCCTTTAGAGCAGTGTATATTGCCCGAAGATCCAAAAAGAGATCAGGAGATTTACCTCCTGAGACCAGATGCCCTGTACCTTCCTGGCACCCCAAATGGTTCCCCATCCTGACAGACTCCCAACCGTAGTTACAATCACTCAGGATAGTCTTGAGACGGACAGCCCTCAGGACAAGTGATCCGGACAGAACCACCAAGAGAGCAATTCTCCTGATTGGTTGTCCAGAGAAATCTGTTGAGACAGATCTGAATGATCGCCGTTCCACTAGTTCAGCATGCGCATCTGCAACAGTCTGAGGTGAAACCTGGCAAAGGAAATTATGTCCAAGCTGGATACCATGAGACCAATCACCTCCATACACCGAGCCACAGATGGCCTTAAGGAGATCTGGAGGGCAAGACATGTTGAAGCTAGCTTGTAACTTCTCTGGTCTGTTAGAAATATTCTCATGTCTATGAAGACTATTTTAGTACCCGAGAATTCTACCCTGGTACTTGATACAAGAGAACTCTCTCTAGATTATCTTCATCCATGGGATCGAAGAAGACAGAGGAGATATTCCGAATGGTCTACTCTTTGAAAAAATTATTTAGCTAGACCAAACAGAAGAGCAATAACTAGAAGTGCTGGTCCAGGAATCTATCATGGTCATAAACTACCCCTCTCAAATGAGGGGAAGAATGGACCTTATTGTCTCCCTCTGAAACGAGGGGACATTTAAAAACCTGCTTAAGCACTTTAGGTCCATAATCGTATGGAAAGTTCCCTCCTTCTTATGGACCACAAAAAGGTTTGAAAAATATCCCAAACCACTCACAGCAATAGGCACTAGTACAATAACTCCTATAGGACAGATCCCGTACACACCCCAGAAAGGCTTCCCTCCTTTCTGGTCAAGAAGAAAGGAGGAATCTGCCCTTCGGTAACAGACTTAAAACTTGTAACCCTGAGCCATGACCTACAGGACCCATGGATCCTGCATGTCCCTGAACCAAGCGACTGAAAAGAGCGACATACTGCCCCCTACACAATCCAGAAGAGGACCGGGGACCGCCCATTCATGCAGACATAGATTTGGCGGGATTCTTGCTCTGCTTGGATTTATTCCAGGATTGAGCCGGCTTCCAAGAGCTCTTGGTTTGCTCTGGCTTAGTGGAGGACTGCTGACATGGGCTTTATCAGAAAGAAAAGAACGAATATCGTCCCTTAGATTAGTTTATATACTCTTGCGGTAGGAGGGCACCCTTGCCCCCTGTGACCGTGGAAATAATTAAGTCCAGCCCTGGACCAGACAAAATCATTTCCTTAAAGGGAGGGAAGAAGTCTAGACTTAGAAGTCATATCCGCAGACCATGACTTTAGCCAGAGCCCGATGGGCCTGAACAGAAAAAGCTGAAGCCATAGGATTCAAGCAAATAAACTGCCTAACAACAGCACAGATAAAAGAATTGACAACTCTCAAGGCCGTAAATCTTTTCTGAGTAATGTCGAGGGGATCCTCCACCCCGATCAAATCCTATAAGGAGTCACAACAGCCGCCACCGGTTGAAACAAATATCCCGTATGTTGAAACATCTTTCTTAACCGAGTTTTCATATTTTATCCATGGGCTCTTCAAACGAAGAACTATCCTCAAGCAGGATAGCAGTACCTTTAGCAAGGGTGAAGATAACACCATCCCATTTAGGGACGGAACCTCACAACTCCATTGAGAGTCCAGGACCGGGACAATTTATTAAAGGGAGAGAGAGGGAAAAGGAATCCAATCTTGTCCCATTATTCTTAATAATGTTCGCCATATAACAGAAGCAGGGAAGGATAAGGTACCACACTGTCCTCAAACTCTATCCAATTTAGGAATTAAAGGTTCATCAGGCAATTTGGCCTCTGGAACCTCTGAATTCGCCAAAAACTTCCTTTAGAAGAAAGCGTAAATTCCTAAACTAAAGTCTGGTTCCTCCGCAGCCGGAAGTTTAGAGGCAGCAGACTCCAACCCAGAATGTTAATACTCTGAAGTCTCAGAAAGAACATCATCCTCGGATAACCCTCAGTTAAATCCAATCATATATCTGATGTACTCTGGGAGGAGTGCAATTTGTAACCTTTCGCTTGCGCTTAGCAGGGCGAGGTAAAGCATTAAAGGCCGCAGACATCGTCGTCTGAACTGCACAGTAATGTCTGGTGAAAAAAGGCCCCCTCCAGATGGAGGATCAGCAATGCTATGGGAAAACTGCATGTGTAGAGATATAAGAATGTAGGGTACGCACCACACTAGGCGACAACTCAGAGGTGGACGGCTCTGTGATAGCAACCCTTTGAGAAAGCCGAGTTACTCGGCGAAACATGTCAGGGGAGGTTGGGAGATAATGGGCTCCTTATAGTCGTTGTTTTAATATAGCAGAAATCAACTTAGAAACTTTAAATACTTTTTTATACGTTCAACCTAGTCTGCTCAAAAATTTTTTGTCACATCAATGGCTTAGATAAAACCGAGTATTTCTAGCAGCTAAGTGTTACGTATATCCATGATATGGAGAGATAGACAGGAGACTCGTATATATTTAATCAGCACAATGTGGTTCGAGCATAAGAGGCAATAGTTGTGGTTAATTCAAGAAACTGGCAGTTGGTACTTTAACTTGACGCTGCAATATAGGAATTGAAGCAGCATAAATGATATATAAATATTTCCGGTTTATTACTGAGAGTCACACATGTTTGTTACCTAAGCCTAAGATTAAGTGCATAATGTCATCTCACTGATGTGTGGGTGTTACTAAAGAAAGAAAGATCCGTTATTTAAACTTTAATATATACATTTAATTTTGATCAGACTGTGGAAAAAGTAAAAACGAACATAATTTCTAAAAGAGATAGTGATATTATTGGGTACATTACTCCCTGTACCTAGTTCTATTATAACACAATCTGGGCAATGCAGTGTGATTAATTTAATCATCCATCAGGGTCAAGCTGAGGTTTTTTGACAAGCACATATCATCATAGTAATAGCGGACTGTTGATATCCAATAGAAGAAATATATATATCTAATAACTATATACTATAGGTAATCCATTTGCTTGAGAATACTATGATCATTACTAATATGAATTGAACCTTCAGTTAGCTATCACATATAACATTTGCGATCACAGGAAGGGAGGTTTTACATCCAGAATAAGGTATTCATATTGGAACTCTAGAGGAATAATTTTACTTGCTACAAATAGGTGTAGTAAAAACCTCTCTCTGATTTAATATATGTATATGAATAATGTAAATTAATTCCGATTGTGACACTGCTCATATAAGAATGTATATGGTATATCACAATATACCATAATCATCTACAAATTATACGTGGTACATTACATTATACCATTATTATCCACATAACTAATAATTGTACGTGTTACATTACATTATACCATAATCATCCACAAAACTGTTGCCTAATATTATTGCCTGATTTGTATTCATCCTGACAACTTTATGTGATAAATTAATTAGGATTAGTCTTAAGACTATGGATTAAAAGCACATCCTAGATCCAATTCTTATAAGACTAATAATCAGAGTTCAGAGTGTTTATTCATCAGAAATCCGGTTATTGGATGTCTACCTGCAACTCTGATTTAAGTTGATACAATTCCTGTGTTTTTAAATGTATTGTCCCTCCATTATTTTTAAAGTCCAATAAAAGTTATATTTTAAATTATCCAATACATCCGCCATCTTGTAACTTAGTCTATTATTCCACCTATCTGGGAATTTGAGTGTTATCCATGTGTACAACCCCCGGAGATTCCAATCTCCTTTTGTTTCTCAATTGTTAATCAGTACACAGCACCGAATATTTATACTTAAGTTATAATTTCAGGAGGAATACATGAGATAATTTCCTACTAGTAATTGTCAGTAATTACCAGTATTAATAATTATATTCCCTGTTACCCCTCAGTGGTGCAATTGGGCCCTTTGTCCTTTGTCTGTGATATCAAACATGTTCGATATTATCACATTATCAAGGCATATGGAACATAATTGAGAGGGCGGAACTAAGGCCTCCTCACCATATAAACAGGAATTACTCATTAGGAATGGAGGAAGTGCCCTCTAAAGTAAAAGAATCCTCCATCACCAGAGAACTAAAGAAATAAAACATCTTATTTTATTTAACAAAACGGCATCCATATACCCCAATGGCTGGGGCACTCACCACCTCCTATGACCCAGACAGTACAGAGATTTATGACTCCTCTCTGATAGACACCCGGTCAGGAAAGAGGGAGTGAATCATATGGTGCACAATACAGGACTGTCCCTGCTATGAGAAAGCGCGCCAAGCTTGTAAGCTGCATGGCTCTCAAAGTGAAAGGAAAACCTGTATATTCCATAACAGCCGATGAGCCTAACATCTCTCACATAAAAGCAGCATAAAATCAAATAAACATATAAGATTATTCCCCCTGTTCAATAATCCCCTAAGAAGATATTAACCCTTGATTCTATACAGATAATAGGAGTCACACGGTGACCCTGTCTTCTTGCGTCATCATACAGGTATAAAATATGAAACAATCTTACCAGAATCTACACTGTGGAACAGGAACACCGCCCTTCAAGTGTGACAGATCGTAGCATCGCTTCTGAACTTGAGTGAAGAAAGCAGGCAGCGAAACTCGTCAACGCTGATTGCCTATGGAGCTGTTAATATGAGTCAGGATGGTTTTGCAGAAACTCTCCCTGCATCTCCGGACTCTAACTTTCATCCAGGCTCTCACTGAGAGGCTGACAGGACTACTTAAAACTCTAGTCCCATGCCGAAGAGTACTACCCTCCATAAGAGACTACTCCGAAATCTTCTAACACTTCTCTGCTAACCTCCTGTGAGGAAAGGTAAATAATGACTGGGGTTTTGAGGAAGTGGGGGAGGTATTTAAGCCTTTGGCTAGATTGTCTTTGCCTCTTCCTGGTGGCCAGGTTCAGTATTTCCCACAAGTAAGGAATGCAGCTGTGGACTCTTCCCATATTAAGATGGAAAGTCTCTGTATACATTACTTACTACAACCTAGTCATCATTCCCTCCATCTCACAATGCAGCTCTGTCCCGTTGTCCCTCTAAGACAGCCATATGTCCCTATTGGCAGAATTTTTTTTACCCCACCCACAAAACACCCAGAAACACCCACAAATACCCAGACACACCCACAAATTACCCCAAAACACCCATAACCCCACCTACTATCCCACCGCTCCCATCACAGCTCCACCCACAAATTGGTGACGGCTCTCATCAACTCCTGAATCCCAGTCAATAATATTTGTAGGTCTGACAATGCTCACTCCCTACAATCCCCAACTAAGTTCCTCAACCCAATAACATGCATTAGAAAAACATCACATCCCATAAAAATGTGCCAAAGCATAGAACAATTTATTATCCATGTATATTTACACATTAACTAAATGATTGATGAGTGATAGTAAATTCTGTCATTAATAAATGTGGATGTAAAATTCCTCATAAAAGCAGAGTCTGCTTTGTAGCAATTAACTGTAAAAAAAATAAAAAAATAAAGTGCAATAACAGCATAAAAACAAACATTATAAATGGACAATAACTGTATTAACATTACTATTTGATAACTATCACACAATTAAACAGTCAGTCCTTGCATCTGTACATAAAAATGATCCGGAGTGATTTAATTTATTGTATTGTTCATGTCTGAACTAGCAGGGCAATTCTGAAACACGCCCTTAATGCCAACTGCGGAAAACTTGTTTGTTTAGCATGTATTGAAAGCCGACAACTAAAATACTTTGGAACAAAAAGAAACCCCTTAGAATGTCAACTTAATTACACTTTTCATTCCTGATGAATTAAAAATACAATATTTGTCTTTAAATAAGCTCTTTACTTAAATGCAATAGGACAGATAATAGACTTTTACTTTCAATCAATATTAAGTACGTGCTGTGTTCTTCAAGGCGAACCAGACATCTGACTTGAAGCTTAAAAGGGACAGTCTAATAAAAAATAAGCTTTCATGATTCAGAAAGGGCATGCATTTTAAACAACTTCAATTTACTTTTATCAGCAAATTTGCTTTATCTCTTGGTATTCTTTGTTGTAGGCTAAACCTAGGTAAGCTCATATGCTAATGTTTAAGCAGTTGAACTGCCACTTATTGCAGTGCATTTTGACAGTTTTTCACAGTTAGACACTGCTAGTTCATGTGTGTCATATATATAACATTGTGCTCACTCCCTTGGAGTTATTCAAGACTCAGCAGTGATTGGCTAAAATGCATGTCTGTCAAAAGAACTGATAAAAGGAGGCAGTCTGCAGAGGCTTAGATACAACGTAATCACAAAGGTAAAAAGTGTATTAATATAATAGTGTTGGTTATGCAAAACTGGGGAATGGGTAATAAAGGGATTATCTTTTTAAACAATACAAATTCTGGAGTAGACTGTCCCTTTAAGAATAAAGCATATACAGTAAGATCATTATCTACACAGCTGAAAGGAGGAAAACTAAATTTATGCTTACCTGATAATAAAAAAATTTCTTTCCGGACATGGAGAGTCCACAACGTCATTCCAATTACTAGTGGGATATTCACTCCTGGCCAGCAGGAGGAGGCAAAGAGCACCACAGCAAAGCTGTTAAGTGACACTTCCCTTACTAATAACCCCCAGTCATTCAGCCGAAGGGAAATGGAAAAAGAAAATAACACAAAGGTGTAGAGGTGCCTGAGGTTTAGTAAAAAAAATACTGTCTAATCTAAAGGATGGGGTCGTGGATTCTCCATGTCCGGAAAGAAATGTATCAGGTTAGCATAATTTTTTTTTCTTTCCTAAGACATGGAGAGTTCACAACGTCATAGGGAGTGAGAATTAGACTGGCAGACCTAAACAGAATGCACCACCGCTTGAAGAACCTTTCTCCCAAAGGAAGCCTCAGCCGAGGCAAAAGTAGCAAATTTGTAAAATTTTGAAAAAGTATCTAGATAGGACCAAGTGGCAGCCATTGCAAATCTGTTCCACAGAAGCTTCATTTTTGAAAGACCATGAAGAGGAGACAGCCCTAGTGGAATAAGCTATAAGTCTCTAAGGAGGCTGCTGTCCAGCAGTCTCATAAGCAAAACGAATCATACTTCTCAACCAGAGGGAAAGAGAAGTAGAAGTAGCCTTCTGACCCTTACACTTTCCAGAGAAACAAACAGGGCAGAAGACTGGCAAAAATCCTTAGTAGCCAGTAGGTAGAATGTTAGAGCACACACCACATCCAAATTGTGCAACAGACATTCCTTATGACAGAAAGGATAAGGACAGAGAGAAGGAACAACAATTTCCTGATTAATATTTCTATCCGAAAACACTTTATGGAGAAACCCATTTAGTATGAAGGACCGCCTTATCCACATGAAAAATAAGGTAAGGCGAATCGCACTGCAAAGCCGAGAGTTCGGAGACACTCCGAGCAGAATAAATAGCAATAAGAAAACAAACCTTCCAAGATAACAACTTAATATCTATGGAATGCATTGGTTCAAACTGAGCCTGTTGCAAAACTCTAAGAACTAGGTTAAGGCTCCAAGGAGGAGCAAAAGATTAAACACAGGCCTGATTCTAACCAGGGCCTGACAAAATGATTGAACATCTAGCACATCCACCAGACGCTTATGTAAAATTATAGATAATGCAGAAATCTGACCTTTCAGAGAACTGACTACCCTTTCTCCAGACCATCGTGGAGAAGACACAAAATTCTAGGAATCCTAACCCTACTCCAAGAGTAGCCCTTTGATTCACACTAATAAAAAGTATTTACGCCATACCTTATGGTAAATCTTACGAGTAACAGGCTGAATCATAGTATCAATGACAGACTCAGAAAACCCACACTTAGCCAGAACTAAGTGTTCAATTTCCAAGCAGTCAGCTTTAGAGAAACAAGATTTGGATGGCGGAAAGGACTCTGAGTTAGAAGGTCTTGCCTCAGAGGTAACCTCCAAGGTGGAAGAGATGACATCTTCACTAGGTCTGCAAACCAGATCCTGCAAGGCCATGCATGAGCTATTAGAATTACAGATACTCTCTCTCCTGTTTGATATGAGCAATGACTCGTGGAAGGAGAGCAAATAGAGAAAACAGGTATGCTAGACCGAAATCCCAAGGAACCGCCAGAGCATCTATCAGGGTGTAAATAAAAAAAATAAAAAGAGAGAAGCGCTCAACCTGGAAACTAACAATAGCATAATAGCTTGTTCTATGGCTAGTTACCATCCAAGAAGCAGCCTCTTTTTGCTCAACATGTGCCTTTCACAGAGAAAAACTTTCCTGAAGCATATCAGTCTGATCCCGACTTCACAGTACAGTCCAGCCCCGAAATACCAGGCAATCCTTCTCTGAACGAGAGAAACAGCAAAACCCCAGACGTACGTTTCGGCCTATTGTGGGCCTCGTCAGTGAGGTGCAGCTATATCCCTCTAGGCACACTGAGCAACGGGTCCACGTCTGGATTCCCGCATCACACTTAGGGAGACTTCCCAAAATGTCATAATTTGCATAAATAAAAAGAGAGAAGCGCTCAACCTGGAAACGAACAATAGCATAATAGCTTGTTCTATGGCTAGTTACCATCCAAGAAGCAGCCTCTTTTTGCTCAACATGTGCCTTTCACAGAGAAAAACTTTCCTGAAGCATATCAGTCTGATCCTGACTTCACAGTACAGTCCAGCCCCGAAATACCAGGCAATCCTTCTCTGAACGAGAGAAACAGCAAAACCCCAGACATACGTTTCGGCCTATTGTGGGCCTCGTCAGTGAGGTGCAGCCATATCCCTCTAGGCACACTGAGCAACGGGTCCACGTCTGGATTCCCGCATCACACTTAGGGAGACTTCCCAAAATGTCATAATTTGCATAAATAAAAAGAGAGAAGCGCTCAACCTGGAAACGAACAATAGCATAATAGCTTGTTCTATGGCTAGTTACCATCCAAGAAGCAGCCTCTTTTTGCTCAACATGTGCCTTTCACAGAGAAAAACTTTCCTGAAGCATATCAGTCTGATCCTGACTTCACAGTACAGTCCAGCCCCGAAATACCAGGCAATCCATCTCTGAACGAGAGAAACAGCAAAACCCCAGACGTACGTTTCGGCCTATTGTGGGCCTCGTCAGTGAGGTGCAGCCATATCCCTCTAGGCACACTGAGCAACGGGTCCACGTCTGGATTCCCGCATCACACGATCGTCTGGGGGTTGTCATGTTCCTTGTTCAGAGGAGAATTGCCTGGTATTTCGGGGCTGGACTGACCTTACTTGGCGGGATCAGACTGATATACTTCAGGAAAGTTTTCTTCTGTGAAAAGCACACTGGTCTAAAAGAGGCTGCTTCCGGGTGGTAAATCGCCATAGAACAAGCCACTGAGCTGTTGTTCGTTCCTGGTAGAGCGCTTCTCTCTTTGTATGCAAATTATTATGACCCTGGGGAAGTCTCCCTATGGGTGATGGGGGAAACCAGACGTGGACTCCTTGCCCAGTGTGCTTAGAGGAATGTGGCTGCACCTCACTGACGAGGCCCATAGAAGGCCGAAACGATCGTCTGGGGTTGTCATGTTCCTTGTTCAGAGGAGAATTGCCTGGTATTTCGGGGCTGGACTGACCTTACTTGGCGGGATCAGACTGATATACTTCAGGAAAGTTTTCTTCTGTGAAAAGGACACTGGTCTAAAAGAGGCTGCTTCCGGGTGGTAAATCGCCATAGAACAAGCCACTGAGCTGTTGTTTGTTCCTGGTAGAGCGCTTCTCTCTTTGTATGCAAATTATTATGACCCTGGGGAAGTCTCCCTATGGGTGATGGGGGAAACCAGACGTGGACTCCTTGCCCAGTGTGCTTAGAGGAATGTGGCTGCACCTCACTGACGAGGCCCATAGAAGGCCGAAATGATCGTCTGGGGTTGTCATGTTCCTTGTTCAGAGGAGAATTGCCTGGTATTTCGGGGCTGGACTGACCTTACTTGGCGGGATCAGACCGATATACTTCAGGAAAGTTTTCTTCTGTGAAAAGCACACTGGTCTAAAAGAGGCTGCTTCCGGGTGGTAATACGCCATAGAACAAGCCACTGAGCTGTTGTTCGTTCCTGGTAGAGCGCTTCTCTCTTTGTATGCAAATTATTATGACCCTGGGGAAGTCTCCCTATGGGTGATGGGGGAAACCAGACGTGGACTCCTTGCCCAGTGTGCTTAGAGGAATGTGGCTGCACCTCACTGACGAGGCCCATAGAAGGCCGAAACGATCGTCTGGGGTTGTCATGTTCCTTGTTCAGAGGAGAATTGCCTGGTATTTCGGGGCTGGACTGAACTTACTTGGCGGGATCAGACTGATATATTTCAGGAAAGTTTTCTTCTTTGAAAAGCACACTGGTCTAAAAGAGGCTGCTTCCGGGTGGTAAATCGCCATAGAACAAGCCACTGAGCTGTTGTTCGTTCCTGGTAGAGCGCTTCTCTCCTTGTATGCAAATTATTATGACCCTGGGGAAGTCTCCCTATGGGTGATGGGGGAAACCAGACGTGGACTCCTTGCCCAGTGTGCTTAGAGGAATGTGGCTGCACCTCACTGACGAGGCCCATAGAAGGCCGAAACGATCGTCTGGGGTTGTCATGTTCCTTGTTCAGTGGAGAATTGCCTGGTATTTCGGGGCTGGACTGACCTTACTTGGCGGGATCAGACTGATATACTTCAGGAAAGTTTTCTTCTGTGAAAAGCACACTGGTCTAAAAGAGGCTGCTTCCGGGTGGTAAATCGCCATAGAACAAGCCACTGAGCTGTTGTTCGTTCCTGGTAGAGCGCTTCTCTCTTTGTATGCAAATTATTATGACCCTGGGGAAGTCTCCCTATGGGTGATGGGGGAAACCAGACGTGGACTCCTTGCCCAGTGTGCTTAGAGGAATGTGGCTGCACCTCACTGACGAGGCCCATAGAAGGCTGAAACGATCGTCTGGGGTTGTCATGTTCCTTGTTCAGAGAATTGCCTGGTATTTCGGGGTTGGACTGACCTTACTTGGCGGGATCAGACTGATATACTTCAGGAAAGTTTTCTTCTGTGAAAAGCACACTGGTCTAAAAGAGGCTGCTTCCGGGTGGTAAATCGCCATAGAACAAGCCATTGAGCTGTTGTTCGTTCCTGGTAGAGCGCTTCTCTCTTTGTATGCAAATTATTATGACCCTGGGGAAGTCTCCCTATGGGTGATGGGGGAAACCAGACGTGGACTCCTTGCCCAGTGTGCTTAGAGGAATGTGGCTGCACCTCACTGACGAGGCCCATAGAAGGCTGAAACGATCGTCTGGGGTTGTCATGTTCCTTGTTCAGAGAATTGCCTGGTATTTCGGGGTTGGACTGACCTTACTTGGCGGGATCAGACTGATATACTTCAGGAAAATTTTCTTCTGTGAAAAGCACACTGGTCTAAAAGAGGCTGCTACCGGGTGGTAAATCGCCATAGAATAAGCCACTGAGCTGTTGTTCGTTCCTGGTAGAGCGCTTCTCTCTTTGTATGCAAACGAACAACAGCTCAGTGGCTTGTTCTATGGCGATTTACCACCCGGAAGCAGCCTCTTTTAGACCAGTGTCCCCAACAGGACAACACAGAGGAAGCTTGCAAGGAAGAAGAAGCAGTCTTAAAGCACGGCTAATCACCCATAAGGGTCTCAAGGCGCTGCTCATTTTATCGGAAGGAAGAAAGGCTGAGTGAACCTCGCTGGGGATCGAACCTGTAACCATTGGGTTGCTACAGAGCTCAGCCACAGTGCCTTAGCATGCTGAGCTATCTGTCTGGCTATCAAAAAACAGATTGCACAAACAGCCCCCGACAGAGGGCATGTTCCAGGCAACCTAAGCCGCCGGACCTACTCACAGGTCCCTAAAAATGGGAACACAAAGCCACCATCGGGCCCCCGAGAAGGAGAGAATACCCTTAGAACCCAAAGGAAGAGGAAACCGTCTCCTGTCATAAGGAGAAATGAAAAAGAAAAAAAGAACTCCTAGCAGACTGAGCTATCAAAATAGACTCAGCAAGCTTACACATCAAATATGCCTAGTATAGCAATTGTTTTAGCCCAGAAAAATGTCTACCAGTTTTTAAGCCCTTTTTGAAGCCCTTTATTCTTTTATGTTTAACTAAGAAAATGGCTTACCGGTCCCCATGAGGGTGAATGACAGCCTTCCAGCATTACATGGTCTTGTTAGAAATATGGCTAGTCATACCTTAAGCAGAAAAGACTGCTAACTGTTTCCCCCAACTCAAGTTACTTCATCTCAACAGTCCTGTGTGGAAACAGCAATCGATTTTAGTTACTGTCTGCTAAAATCATCTTCCTCTTACAAACAGAAATCTTCATCCTTTTCTGTTTCAGAGTAAATAGTACATACCAGCACTATTTTAAAATAACAAACACTTGATAGAAGAATAAAACTACATTTAAACACCAAAAAACTCTTAACCATCTCCGTGGAGATGTTGCCTGTGCAACGGCAAAGAGAATGACTGGGGTGGGCGGAGCCTAGGAGGGATCATGTGACCAGCTTTGCTGGGACTCTTTGCCATTTCCTGTTGGGGAAGAGAATATCCCACAAGTAAGGATGACGCCGTGGACCGGACACACCAATGTTGGAGAAATAAGTGTTAATTACTTTGGATATTGAGGAAGCCAGACCTCTTGACGTTAAGACTAGTAAACATTTAAATGCTGTTTTTAAACCTCCTGTGGTTACTCCAGAGGTTTTTCCTATTCCTGATGCTATTTCTGATATGATTTCTAAGGAATGGAATAAGCCGGGTACTTCTTTTATTCCTTCTTCAAGGTTTAAAAAAATTGTATCCTTTGCCAGCAATTTCAATAGAGTTTTGGGAAAAGATCCCCAAAGTTGATGGGGCTATCTCTACTCTTGCTAAACGTACCACTATTCCTATGGAAGACAGAACTTCTTTTAAAGATACTTAAGATAGGAAACTTGAATATTATCTAAGGAAAGCCTATTTATATTCAGGTAATCTTCTAAGGCCTGCAATTTCTTTGGCTGATGTTGCGGCTGCTTCAACTTTTTGGTTGGAGAATTTAGCGCAGCAAGAATTGGATTCTGACATATCTAGCATTGTTCGCTTGCTGCAACATGCTAATCATTTTATTTGTGATCCCATTTTTGATATTATCAAAATTGATGTTAGATCCATGTCTTTAGCTATTTTGGCTAGAAGAGCTTTGTGGCTTAAATCTTGGAATGCTGATATGACATCTAAATCTAGATTACTATATCTTTCTTTCCAAGGTAATAATTTATTTGGTTCCCAGTTGGATTCTATTATTTCAACTGTTACTGGGGGAAAGGGAGTTTTTTGCCTCAGGGTAAAAAACCAAAGGGTAAATCTAAGGCTTCTTCGTTTTCGTTCCTTTCGTCAAAATAAGGAACAAAAATCAAATCCTTCCCCCAAGGAATCTGTTTCCAATTGGAAGCCTTCCTCAAATTGGAATAAATCCAAGCCATTTAAGAAAAAAAAGTCAGCTCCTAAGTCCGCATGAAGGTGCGGCCCTCATTTCAGCTCAGGTGGTAGGGGGCAGATTAAGGTTTTTCAAGGATGTTTGGATAAATTCTGTCCAAAATCAAATGGATTCAGAGCATTGTCTCTGTATCGAATAGGATTCAGAGTAAGACCTCCTGTGAGAAGATTTTTTCTCTCACGTATCCCAGCAAATCCAGTAAAAGCTCAGGCTTTCCTGAAGTGTGTTTCAGACCTGGAGTTTTCAGGGGTAATCATGCCAGTTCCTTTTCAGGAACAAGGTCTGGGGTTTTATTCAAATCTATTCATTGTCCCAAAGAAGGAAAATTCATTCAGACCAGTTCTGGATCTAAAATTTTTGAATCGTTATGTAAGAGTACCAACTTTCAAGATGGTGACTATAAGGACTATTCTGCCTTTTGTTCAGCAAGGACATTATATGTCCACAATAGACTTGCAGGATGCATACCTTCATATTCCGATTCATCCAGATCATTATCAGTTCCTGAGATTCTCTTTTCTAGACAAGCATTACCAATTTGTTGCTCTTCCATTTGGCCTAGCAACAGCTCTAATAATCTTTTCAAAGGTTCTCGGTGCCCTGCTCGCTGTAACCAGAGAGCAGGGTATTGCGGTGTTTCCTTATTTGGACGATATCTTGGTACTAAGCTCAGTCTTTACGTTCTGCAGAATCTCACACAAATCAACTAGTGTTGTTTCTTCCAAAACATGGTTGGAGGATTAATTTACCAAAAAGTTTCTAGATTCCTCAGACAAGGGTCACCTTTTTAGGTTTCCAGATAGATTCAGTGTACATGACTGTCTCTAACAGACAAGAGACATTTGAAATTGGTTGCAGTCTGTTGCCACCTTCAGTCTCAGTCATTCTCTTCAGTGGCTATGTGCATGGAAGTTTTAGGCCTCATGACTGCATCAGACGCGATTCCTTTTGTTCGTTTTCACATGAGACCTCTCCAGCTTTGTATGCTGAATCAATGGTGCAGGGATTATACAAAGATATCACAATTAATATCCTTAAATCCCAATGTTCGACACTCTCTGACATGGTGGTTAAATCACCAGAGTTTAGTTCAAGGGGCCTCTTTTGTTCGGCCAACCTGGACTGTGATCTCTACAGATGGAAGTATTTCAGGTTGGGGAGCTGTTTGGGGATCTCTGACAGCACAAGGGTTTTGGAAATCTCAAGAGGCAAGATTACCAATCAATATTTTAGAACTCTGTGCAATTTTCAGAGCGCTTCAGTTTTGGCCTCTGTTGAAGAGTCATTCATTTGTTTTCAGACAGACAATATCACAACTGTGGCATATGTCAATCATCAGGGTGGGACTCAGTCCACAAGCTATGAAAGAAGTATCTTGGATACTTACTTGGGCGGAATCCAGCTCCTGTCTAATCTCTGCGGTGCATATCCCAGGTGTAGACAATTGGGAGGCGGATTATCTCAGCCGTCAGACTTTACATCCGGGGGAGTGGTCCCTCCATTCAGATGTGTTTTCTCAGATTTTTCAGATGTGGGGTCTTCCAGATATAGATCTGATGGCCTCTCATCTAAACAAGAAACTTCCCAGATACCTGTCCAGGTCCAGGGATGTTCAGGCGGAAGCAGTGGATGCGCTGACACTTCCTTGGTGTTATCAACCTGCTTATATTTCCCCCCCTCTAGTTCTTCTTCCGAGAGTGATCTCCAAAATCATCATGGAACAATCGTTTGTGTTGCTGGTGGCTCCAGCATGGCCTCACAGGTTTTGGTATGTGGATCTTGTTCGGATGTCCAGTTGCCCACCTTGGCCACTTCCGTTAAGGCCAGACCTTAATACCTACATATGTCATCAGTATAGACACTAATTGCAGGCACAATGTGATTATGCTTTTTGAAGTTTTGCATATATGTATAATGCTATAACATTATAATGCATAATTTCCCAATTCTGGTTATCCATCTTAACATCTATGCATATATCAACAAAATGTATAAAACTGAAAGAAGTTGAAAAACATACTAGTTGTTTAATGACAAATTACCTAAATGCCAACTTCCAAAATGGAGGATGTAACCACAAACCTGGCAGAAACTCATCAATGGATTGTTTAAAAGGACTCTTGGACATGCGCACTAACATTCCTTGACAAAGCATACCAGCGAAACGTACGTCGGAACTGAACTGTTCTATATTGAGTTTTATTGCGTCTCTACACTAGCCAGGACACCTGGGGGCTTAGCGCTATTGTCTTGCTACTAAAAAGGTTTTGGTTTCAGCGGTCACACTCCTGCTGATCCATTTACCTCTTTGCAAGTTTGGCGATTTGAAGCATTTGTTACAGCATATCTGCTTTTGTACCCTTACATTGTGGTGTTATCAAGGCTTATGTGACGCTTTTATATATTTTAAAATAAATTTGTATCCAAGTTTTGCCTAGTGTACTGTTTTCCCATCAGTATAAAGTGGGAGTGCGCATATCCTTGAGCTTAGTGGAAAGCTCCAACAAATGTGAGTAGTCATTTGTTACAAAACAACTACTTCCTCAAAGTGCCATTACAGATTCACACTATGTTGCAATTTTCTGTTTCCTTTTTTATGGGATCTCACTGAGGAATGCTAACAAGCTGAAAAACTCATCCAGAGGACACAGACATATCCTTGAATCAGAACTTTATTTGGTTTTCCTTTTATGATTTTTGTTATCACATTTATTTCACATTTTTTTCTTTGTGATATTCGGTATATTTATTGTAATGTACATGATATACCTATGAATTTTAAAGAATTTGTTACAGATTCTATTCAGAAGGCTTTGTCTGCATTTTCGCCTTCTAATAAACGTAAAGGGTCTTTTAAAACTTCTCATAAAGTTGATGAAATTTCAAATGACCGACAACATAATGATTATCCTCCTCTGATGAGAATCTATCTGATTCAGAAGATCCTTCCTCAGATATTGACACTGACAAATCTACTTATTTATTTAAAATGGAGTAAATTTGATATTTGTTAAAATAAGTGTTAATTACTTTGGATATTGAGGAAGCCAGACCTCTTGACGTTAAGACTAGTAAACATTTAAATGCTGTTTTTAAACCTCCTGTGGTTACTCCAGAGGTTTTTCCTATTCCTGATGCTATTTCTGATATGATTTCTAAGGAATGGAATAAGCCGGGTACTTCTTTTATTCCTTCTTCAAGGTTTAAAAAAATTGTATCCTTTGCCAGCAATTTCAATAGAGTTTTGGGAAAAGATCCCCAAAGTTGATGGGGCTATCTCTACTCTTGCTAAACGTACCACTATTCCTATGGAAGACAGAACTTCTTTTAAAGATACTTAAGATAGGAAACTTGAATATTATCTAAGGAAAGCCTATTTATATTCAGGTAATCTTCTAAGGCCTGCAATTTCTTTGGCTGATGTTGCGGCTGCTTCAACTTTTTGGTTGGAGAATTTAGCTCAGCAAGAATTGGATTCTGACATATCTAGCATTGTTCGCTTGCTGCAACATGCTAATCATTTTATTTGTGATCCCATTTTTGATATTATCAAAATTGATGTTAGATCCATGTCTTTAGCTATTTTGGCTAGAAGAGCTTTGTGGCTTAAATCTTGGAATGCTGATATGACATCTAAATCTAGATTACTATATCTTTCTTTCCAAGGTAATAATTTATTTGGTTCCCAGTTGGATTCTATTATTTCAACTGTTACTGGGGGAAAGGGAGTTTTTTGCCTCAGGGTAAAAAACCAAAGGGTAAATCTAAGGCTTCTTCGTTTTCGTTCCTTTCGTCAAAATAAGGAACAAAAATCTAATCCTTCCCCCAAGGAATCTGTTTCCAATTGGAAGCCTTCCTCAAATTGGAATAAATCCAAGCCATTTAAGAAAAAAAAGTCAGCTCCTAAGTCCGCATGAAGGTGCGGCCCTCATTTCAGCTCAGGTGGTAGGGGGCAGATTAAGGTTTTTCAAGGATGTTTGGATAAATTCTGTCCAAAATCAAATGGATTCAGAGCATTGTCTCTGTATCGAATAGGATTCAGAGTAAGACCTCCTGTGAGAAGATTTTTTTTCTCACGTATCCCAGCAAATCCAGTAAAAGCTCAGGCTTTCCTGAAGTGTGTTTCAGACCTGGAGTTTTCAGGGGTAATCATGCCAGTTCCTTTTCAGGAACAAGGTCTGGGGTTTTATTCAAATCTATTCATTGTCCCAAAGAAGGAAAATTCATTCAGACCAGTTCTGGATCTAAAAATTTTGAATCGTTATGTAAGAGTACCAACTTTCAAGATGGTGACTATAAGGACTATTCTGCCTTTTGTTCAGCAAGGACATTATATGTCCACAATAGACTTGCAGGATGCATACCTTCATATTCCGATTCATCCAGATCATTATCAGTTCCTGAGATTCTCTTTTCTAGACAAGCATTACCAATTTGTTTCTCTTCCATTTGGCCTAGCAACAGCTCTAATAATCTTTTCAAAGGTTCTCGGTGCCCTGCTCGCTGTAACCAGAGAGCAGGGTATTGCAGTGTTTCCTTATTTGGACGATATCTTGGTACTAAGCTCAGTCTTTACGTTCTGCAGTATCTCACACAAATCAACTAGTGTTGTTTCTTCCAAAACATGGTTGGAGGATTAATTTACCAAAAAGTTTCTTGATTCCTCAGACAAGGGTCACCTTTTTAGGTTTCCAGATAGATTCAGTGTACATGACTGTCTCTAACAGACAAGAGACATTTGAAATTGGTTGCAGTCTGTTGCCACCTTCAGTCTCAGTCATTCTCTTCAGTGGCTATGTGCATGGAAGTTTTAGGCCTCATGACTGCATCGGACGCGATTCCTTTTGTTCGTTTTCACATGAGACCTCTCCAGCTTTGAATGCTGAATCAATGGTGCAGGGATTATACAAAGATATCACAATTAATATCCTTAAATCCCAATGTTCGACACTCTCTGACATGGTGGTTAAATCACCAGAGTTTAGTTCAAGGGGCCTCTTTTGTTCGGCCAACCTGGACTGTGATCTCTACAGATGGAAGTCTTTCAGGTTGGGGAGCTGTTTGGGGATCTCTGACAGCACAAGGGTTTTGGAAATCTCAAGAGGCAAGATTACCAATCAATATTTTAGAACTCTGTGCAATTTTCAGAGCGCTTCAGTTTTGGCCTCTGTTGAAGAGTCATTCATTTGTTTTCAGACAGACAATATCACAACTGTGGCATATGTCAATCATCAGGGTGGGACTCACAGTCCACAAGCTATGAAAGAAGTATCTCGGATACTTACTTGGGCGGAATCCAGCTCCTGTCTAATCTCTGCGGTGCATATCCCAGGTGTAGACAATTGGGAGGCGGATTATCTCAGCCGTCAGACTTTACATCCGGGGGAGTGGTCCTTCCATTCAGATGTGTTTTCTCAAATTTTTCAGATGTGGGGTCTTCCAGATATAGATCTGATGGCCTCTCATCTAAACAAGAAACTTCCCAGATACCTGTCCAGGTCCAGGGATGTTCAGGCGGAAGCAGTGGATTCGCTGACACTTCCTTGGTGTTATCAACCTGCTTATATTTTCCCCCCTCTAGTTCTTCTTCCGAGAGTGATCTCCAAAATCATCATGGAACAATCGTTTGTGTTGCTGGTGGCTCCAGCATGGCCTCACAGGTTTTGGTATGTGGATCTTGTTCGGATGTCCAGTTGCCCACCTTGGCCACTTCCGTTAAGGCCAGACCTACTGTCTCAAGGTCCGTTTTTCCATCAGGATCACAAATCATTAAATGTGAAGGTATGGAAATTGAACGCTTAGTGCTAAGTCATAGAGGTTTCTCGGACTCAGTGATTAATACTATGTTACAAGCTCGTAAATCTGTCTCTAGAAAGATTTATTATCGAGTTTGGAAGACTTACATTTCATGGTGTTTTTCTCATAAATTCCCTTGGCATTCTTTTAGAATTCCTAGAATTTTACAGTTTCTTCAGGATGGTTTGGATAAGGGTTTGTCTGCAAGTTCCTTGAAGGGACAAATCTCTGCTCTGTCTTATTTCACAGAAAGATTGCTAAACTTCCTGATATTCACTGTTTTGTTCAGCAGGCTTTAGTTCGCATTAAGCTTGTCATTAAATCAATTTCTCCTCCTTGGAGTCTTAATTTGGTTTTGAGGGCATTACAGGCTCCTCCATTTGAGCCTATGCATTCTTTGGACATTAAATTACTTTCTTGGAAAGTGTTGTTCCTTTTGGCTTCTGCTAGAAGAGTATCTGAGCTAACTGCTCTTTCTTGTGAATCTCCTCTTCAGGATAAGGTGGTTTTGCGGACTTCATTTAAATTTTTACCTAAAGTTGTGAATTCCAACAACATTAGTAGAAAAATTGTTGTCCCTTCTTTGTGTCCTAATACTAAGAATTCTTTGGAAAGATCCTTACATTCTTTGGATGTGGTAAGAGCTTTGAAATATTACGTTGAAGCTACTAAAGATTTCAGGAAGACTTCTAGTGTATTTGTTATATTTTCTGGTCCTAGGAAAGGTCAGAAGGCTTCTGCTATTTCCCTAGCTTCTTGGTTAAAGCTTTTGATTCATCAAGCCTATTTAGAGTCGGGTAAGGCCCCGCCTCAGAGAATTCCAGCTCATTCTACTAGATCAGTCTCCACTTCGTGGGCTTTTAAGAATGAAGCTTCAGTGGATCAAATTTGCAGAGCGGCAACTTGGTCTTCTTTACATACATTTACTAAATTCTACCGTTTTGATGTATTTGCTTCTTCAGAAGCAGTTTTTGGTAGAAAAGTTCTTCAGGCAGCTGTTTCAGTTTGATTCTTCTGCTGATGTTTTAAGTTTTTCTTGTCATTTAAAGAATAAAAATTTGTATTTTGGGTTGTGAATAATTTTTTCAGAGGATTATGGCTGTTTATTTTTTATCCCTCCCTCTCTAGTGACTCTTGTGTGGAGTTCCACAACTTGGGTATTGATATCCCATACATCACTAGCTCATGGACTCTTGCCAATTATATGAAAGAAAACATAATTTATGTAAGAATTTACCTGATAAATTAATTTCTTTCATATTGGCAAGAGTCCATGAGGCCCACCCTTTTTTATGGTGGTTAGGATTTTTTTGTATAAAGCACAATTATTTCCAAATTCCTTTGTTGATGCTTTTTACTCCTTTCTTTATCACCCCACTACTTGGCTATTCGTTAAACTGAATTGTGGGTGTGGTGAAGGGTGTATTTATAGGCATTTTGAGGTTTGGGAAATGTGCCCCTCCTGGTAGGATTGTATATCCAATACGTCACTAGCTCATGGTCTCTTGCCAATATGAAAGAAATTAATTTATCAGGTAAATTCTTACATAAATTATGTTTTCCTGCCTGTAAGTCAAAAAAGTATTAAAAAATGATATAAAACTGCCTTTATTTACATGTATAAGCTGTTATGACATGTAAATATATATTACAGCTTGTACATGTAACTAAAAGATAATTTCTTATTAAAAAAATATTAATTAAAATGTTTGGATTTCAGAATAAGTTTGGATTTTGGAATTCCGGATTTGGGGATTTGTACCTATATTAGTGCAGTGGAAAATATGTCAAAATAACCAGAGTATTGCAGTATGCTATGGTACCTTTTTTATTGGACAAAAATTATATTTAAAAGACTATTTAAGGAAGAGTTTTCCTCTCTGAAGCCATACTAATCAATATGACAGATATTAACTTAAAGGGACAGTCTACTCCAAAAATGTTATTGTTTAAAAATATAGATAATCCCTTTATTACCCAATCCCAAGAATTGCATAACCAACACTGTTATATTAATATACTTTTTACCTCTGTAATGACCTTGTATCTAAACCTCTGAAGACTGCCCCCTTATTTCAGTTCTTTTGACAAACTTGCATTTTAGACAATCAGTGCACTTTCATAAGTAACTCAACAGGAGTGAACTCAATGTTATCAATATGGCAACAAATAATTTGCGCTGTCTAGCTGTGAAAAACTGAGATAGGAGGCGGCCTTCAAGGGCTTAGAAATTAGCATATGAGCCAAAATCAGATGATGAAAGTAAATTGGAAAGTTGTTTAAAATTGTATGCCCTATCTGAATCATAAAAGTTTAATTTTGCCTAGACTGTCCCTTTAAACAAAGATGTTGTTAGAGAAGGGGAGGGGTTGAGTGGGGAGTCGTAAATAGCAGAAAGGTGCAGAGTGTTTCAGAGAAAACCAAAGGCCAGAACAAATAAGTCTGCACGGAAGCCTCAAATAAGACTTCCTATGAATGTTATCTGCAGTTTATAACTTACGTTATTGCAAGAATGAGAAAAGTGGCTTCCAGGGTCATAATTGGTCTGGAAAAAAATGTTTACAAGGAAATGTCTGTATAATAAAAATTCCTTCTGTAGATTTTGCTTAATTCCACCAATGTGAATGGAAAAATGTATCCTTTTATGGTGGAAATACGCAGACCAAGGTTATAAGCATTTCTTCCTAGATACTAAGGACTCATGGTTTTTTATATCACATTAGAGAGCCAGGCTTATAAGCAACATCAATACATAGTAGTACATCTAATATTTGTGGTAATATATTGTACAGTTAAACCATCATTTTTTTGTCCATAAAAATAAAATAACTATTAAAAGTGCTAACATATCCCCATAATTACAAAGGGCAATAAGCATACTAATCTGAGCAGATACCTGTGTATAAGAAGGTGATATGGTGAATACAAGTGTTTAAAGGGACAGATTTCTTTTGATCACAAATTTCCAAACAGAACAACCACATTTACAAAATAATATTGAAACAAGGACAAGAAACACTTTGAGAATATAATATAAAAATATTTAATTATACATTTTAAAAATCTTTGCAATTAACAATTTAATAGTCTCCTTATCTTGTAATTTGAATACTAAGGCCTCTATTTACCAAGGTCTGGCGGACCGCCAGACTTCACTGAATACGGCGAGCAATACGCTCGCCGTATTCAGCATTGCACTAGCAGCTCACAAGAGCTGCTGGTGCAACGCCGCCCCCTGCAGACTCGCGGCCAATGGGCCGCTCAGAGCAGGCGAACAGGTTATGGAGCAGCGGTCTTTGTGACCGCTGCTTCATAACTGCTGTTTCTGGCGAGCCTGCTCGCAGGCTCGCCAGAAAAACGGGGCATCAAACTCCATTCGGAGCTTGATAGATAGGCCCCTAAGAATTGTGTGTTTTCCAATTCTGAGGGTTGGAAGTACAAACTGCAGACATCACAAGCATGTGGTTACCGATCTTCAGTTAACAAGGCTTTAGCAGCAAGCCTTTCAGCCCCAGCATAATACTTATTTACAGGGGATGATTTGTCTGAATCATAAAAGTTTACATTTTAACTTTACTGTCCCTTTAAAGGGATACTGAACCCACATTTTTCCTTTCATGATTCGGATAGAGCATGCAATTTTAAGCAACTGTCTAATTTACTCCTATTATCAATTTTACTTTGTTCTTTTGGGATCTTTTTTAAAAACGGGTATATAAGCTTGCGAGCCAGCCCATCTTTGATTCAGCACCTGGGTAGCGCTTGCTGATTGGTGGCTACAGCTTACTAGCCCCATCACAAATTGATCTAGTAAAGCTGTCAGCAAATAATCAGTGAAACAGCATGTGCTAGCCATTTACGAAGAACCGTAACATATGTGGAGATGTTTTCACCAGGTTGTTACTGACTCTTGTAAAATTTGAAACGCTCTGCAATGTCATGAGGCTTCAGTTGTTAGTGGTCTTTGGGGAAAGCTACTAAATTTGCAAGTGGCTTGTGTGCAGGTACACAAGGATGAAGGAGATCCCTAATAATATAACTTCTTGCTCCTATGGCGGTAAGGAAAGCAGACCCTTGCTTAGATTGTGTGATACAATTAGCTGAAAAATATTGGTCCAGAAGTTCCATCCAAATGTCCCAAACATCTAAATCCAGATCAGCATCATGAATGGTTCCCATTAAAGTCATAGCGAGGGTCTAGCAAACACGTCACCAGTATCCCAATATCTGCAGTATTCTAATCAGTCTCTGTTACAATACATCTAGACCACACAATCTCTAGGACAGGACACCAACTGTATCATTTTTTTTTTTTATTTTTTTTTTTATTATGGAAGAGTCCAGCATAAAGTATTACACATTACATATACAAATGCAGATTGCTGTTATCATGTTGAGATGAAAACAGTATGACAATTTCCTCTAATCCCTGGTTACTAGTCTGCTGTGTCAGGGCAGCATCCAGTGAGTCTTTCCTATTTGATTGTAATGTCAGTTACAGGGTTCATCTTAAGCTGCTAAACTTGGACTATATTATTTGGGGGAAACCAGATGTGGACTCCTTGCCCAGTGTGCTTAGAGGAATGTGGCTGCACCTCACTGACGAGGCCCATAGGAGGCCGAAACGATCGTCTGGGGTTGTCATGTTCCTTGTTCAGAGGAGAATTGCCTGGTATTTCGGGGCTGGACTGACCTTACTTGGCAGGATCAGACTGATATACTTCAGGAAAGTTTTCTTCTGTGAAAAGCACACTGGTCTAAAAGAGGCTGCTTCCGGGTGGTAAATCGCCATAGAACAAGCCACTGAGCTGTTGTTCGTTCCTAGTAGAACGCTTCTCTCTTTGTATGCAAATTATTATGACCCTGGGGAAGTCTCCCTATGGGTGATGGGGGAAACCAGACGTGGACTCCTTGCCCAGTGTGCTTAGAGGAATGTGGCTGCACCTCACTGACGAGGCCCATAGGAGGCCGAAACGATCGTCTGGGGTTGTCATCAGTGTTCCCTCTAACGCCAGATTTTTGTGCGGCCCAGCAGTGAAACAGTTAATTAGGTAACCACACCCTGCAATTAGCAAACACTGCACAATGCAGATGGTAAGGTATGGTTCTCTTGTTAACTGTTTCACTGCTGGGCTGCACACAAAACTGTCCTTAGAGGGAACACTGGTTGTCATGTTCCTTGTTCAGAGGAGAATTGCCTGGTATTTCGGGGCTGGACTGACCTTACTTGGCAGGATCAGACTGATATACTTCAGGAAAGTTTTCTTCTGTGAAAAGCACACTGGTCTAAAAGAGGCTGCTTCCGGGTGGTAAATCGCCATAGAACAAGCCACTGAGCTGTTGTTCGTTCCTAGTAGAGCGCTTCTCTCTTTGTATGCAAATTATTATGACCCTGGGGAAGTCTCCCTATGGGTGATGGGGGAAACCAGACGTGGACTCCTTGCCCAGTGTGCTTAGAGGAATGTGGCTGCACCTCACTGACGAGGCCCATAGGAGGCCGAAACGATCGTCTGGGGTTGTCATGTTCCTTGTTCAGAGGAGAATTGCCTGGTATTTCGGGGCTGGACTGACCTTACTTGGCAGGATCAGACTGATATACTTCAGGAAAGTTTTCTTCTGTGAAAAGCACACTGGTCTAAAAGAGGCTGCTTCCGGGTGGTAAATCGCCATAGAACAAGCCACTGAGCTGTTGTTCGTTCCTAGTAGAGCGCTTCTCTCTTTGTATGCAAATTATTATGACCCTGGGGAAGTCTCCCTATGGGTGATGGGGGAAACCAGACGTGGACTCCTTGCCCAGTGTGCTTAGAGGAATGTGGCTGCACCTCACTGACGAGGCCCATAGGAGGCCGAAACGATCGTCTGGGGTTGTCATGTTCCTTGTTCAGAGGATAATTGCCTGGTATTTCGGGGCTGGACTGACCTTACTTGGCAGGATCAGACTGATATACTTCAGGAAAGTTTTCTTCTGTGAAAAGCACACTGGTCTAAAAGAGGCTGCTTCCGGGTGGTAAATCGCCATAGAACAAGCCACTGAGCTGTTGTTCGTTCCTAGTAGAGCGCTTCTCTCTTTGTATGCAAATTATTATGACCCTGGGGAAGTCTCCCTATGGGTGATGGGGGAAACCAGACGTGGACTCCTTGCCCAGTGTGCTTAGAGGAATGTGGCTGCACCTCACTGACGAGGCCCATAGGAGGCCGAAACGATCGTCTGGGGTTGTCATGTTCCTTGTTCAGAGGAGAATTGCCTGGTATTTCGGGGCTGGACTGACCTTACTTGGCAGGATCAGACTGATATACTTCAGGAAAGTTTTCTTCTGTGAAAAGCACACTGGTCTAAAAGAGGCTGCTTCCGGGTGTTAAATCGCCATAGAACAAGCCACTGAGCTGTTGTTCGTTCCTAGTAGAGCGCTTCTCTCTTTGTATGCAAATTATTATGACCCTGGGGAAGTCTCCCTATGGGTGATGGGGGAAACCAGACGTGGACTCCTTGCCCAGTGTGCTTAGAGGAATGTGGCTGCACCTCACTGACGAGGCCCATAGGAGGCCGAAACGATCGTCTGGGGTTGTCATGTTCCTTGTTCAGAGGAGAATTGCCTGGTATTTCGGGGCTGGACTGACCTTACTTGGCAGGATCAGACTGATATACTTCAGGAAAGTTTTCTTCTGTGAAAAGCACACTGGTCTAAAAGAGGCTGCTTCCGGGTGGTAAATCGCCATAGAACAAGCCACTGAGCTGTTGTTCGTTCCTAGTAGAGCGCTTCTCTCTTTGTATGCAATATATTATTTAACCCCTTGTGTGCTAACGACGGCTCTGAGCCGTCATAAATTGTCCCAGTCAGGTGCTGACGACGGTTCAGAGCCGTCGCTATCACTCACCCACCTTAAAGGCAATCTGGGGACTCCCACCCGGCGATCTGGCCTGTATAGTGACAGGCATCGACGGGACTTCACTTTCACACGATGACCCCACAGCGCAACTTTATTTAAAAATTAAAATATACAATATAGGAAAATGGGGGCATGCTGCTTAGAAGCCTGTATCTCAGGCATCTAAGCAGCTACAGACCCCAATACCCACCGTTGGAAAGGTAATCGCCTAAGTCTTGTGGATCTGGAAAAAAAATATATATTTAATAAAATAAAAAGCTCAAATCCAGCTTAGCACCCAGGTGGGAAATGGCTTACCACTCAAAGGGTTTTAAAGGGATACTAAACCAAAATGTTTTTCTTTCTTGTTATTTTTATTTAAAAAGCAGGAATTTAAAGCTTAGGAGACGGTCCATGTTAGGTTCAGCACCCTGGATAGTGCTTGCTTATTGGTGGCTAAATTTAGCATAACCCAGGTCCTGAGCCAAAAATGGGCCGGCTCCTAAGCGTTAAATTTCTGCTTTTTAAATAAAGATAGCAAGAGAAGGAAGAAAAAATGATAATAGGAGTAAATTAGAGAGTTGCTTAAAAACTTAAATTATGCTTACCTGATAATTATGTTTTCTTCTGAACGGGGAGAGTCCACAGCTGCATTAATTACTTTAGGGAAATACTGAACCTGGCCAAAGGCTTAAATACCTCCCCCACTTCCCTCAGTCCACCCCCCCCCCCAGTCATTCTGCCAAGAAAACAAGGAACAGTAGGAGAAAGATCAGGGTGAAAAAAAGGTGCCAGAAGAACGAATAAATAAGAATTGAAGGCCGCCCACAGAAAAAAAAAAAAAAAAACGGGCAGGGAGCTGTGGACTCTCCCCGTTCAGAAGAAAAGAAAATTATCAGGTAAGCATAATTTAAGTTTTTCTTCTTAAAATGTGGAGAGTCCACAGCTGCATTTATTACTTTTGGGAAATCAATACCCAAGCTTAGAGAGGACACTGAAGGCAAACGAGCGGGAACAAAAAGGTGGCCCATTCTGATGGCACCACAGCCTGACACAACCCGGATTCCCGATAAAAAAAACTACTTCAACGGAAGCAGGAAGAACAAAATATGGAAAGAGACAAGGTAACTGTCCAACAATTAGAACTGCAAGGATCCCAGGTAGAGATCCCTCTAAATTCTGGACTCCAATGAGCCCAAAAACCTTTGAGGAGACAAAAGTCCTACTCTCTAGAAGTGCACAAATAAAAACCTCTCCATGAACAATGGCAAGGGAAACAACAACAAACTTCCACACCACATACTCCCTAACCGAAAGAAGGGAAGAAACAGATAAGGACAGAAAGAACCTCCAGAAATAATCCTCGAAAATTCAGGAACAAAAAAGAGAGAGAAGACCCTAGCATAACTCAAAAACGAGCGACAACAAGGCTGCAAGAAGACAAAGTCCTGTAGAAAATTCTCTACCAACGGAGGAGAGCAAAGAAAGGAAAAATTCCAGATAACCTCCTACGTGGATCCAAAAGGAACCATTGTAAAGCCTTAACCGGAACCGAAGTCCCAGAAGGACAAAAGGACAAAAAGGTAGAACAAGACTACTCTACTATAAACAGCAAACTAGCACAGAGAAACTGAACACCCGTAAGTCATAAAAAAACCGTGAGCAGAACAGAACAGTAACATCCGTTTACGCCACAAAGAAAGCATAGTAACTAGTCCACCGAGTAGCTAGCAAACTTGTACCAGGACAGTCCTGGAAAGGAACAAGAGAAAAAACTCAGAAGCAGGGCAGACCAACTCCCCCCCTACTAAAAAACAGGGTAAGGGAGGAAAACACCCTGACCAATAAGGAAGAACCAACTACCCACTAAGGGAAAGTTCCCGAACCAACTGCAAGGCCTCCCAACCTAAGTAAGGGTCCTTCGGGAGACAAGATACGTGGCCGATGCCCAAAGAGAGTAGTCAGAATTCCTGACCCCTGCTCAGATCGAATAGTCCTATCACAGAAGCGACTGTCAATAATCCAAGAACGAGATTAAAATATCCCAGCATCGATGAGGCCCAGTGATCAGATAAGAAATCTCCCCCACGAGTCCCTAAGAAAAATGAAGCAGGAAGGAGGCACCAACATCCAGAAACACTAACTAACACTGCAGACAAGAGAAGCCCTCAGCCCACTGAACTCGTAGAGTCAGATGAAAAAAACTACCTCAGGAGGAGCCAACTGTATAGGTGCAGTAGACCAGATCCTTCCAACTATAAAGGAAAACGCAGAAACTTAGGAATATTCCAGTAAAGTAATTCCCAGAAAAGAACTCCATCTCTCTAGAAGAGAGAAAAAGAACCGCCTCAGTAGAACAAGGCGAGCTCCCCAGGACAGGAAAAACAATGCTTCTGAATGCTGGACAGATCCAAGACTATAAAATCTTGAAATTAAAGTAACCGAAATGCCAAGTCAAAGACAAGGATTAGGTTAAAAACCAGACCCCCAAAAACAGGAGCCGGATCAAGACCAAAAACCTTGTGGAACAACCACAAAGTTACCTGAAAATGAAAATTGCACCAAAATAGATGAAAGACATACCCTCATGTAGTCTGGAACTCTAATCTCTCCAATGTATGCAAGTGGCTGTCCATTCAGCCCCAAAACGCCTCTAAGATAACACCCACAAAGTCCGCAGACGAAGGAAGGACGAAAAGAGATCAGAACTCCGAGAGTGAGAAAACAAAATTTATGCTTACCTGATAAATTCCTTTCTCCTGTAGTGTGGTCAGTCCACGGGTCATCATTACTTCTGGGATATTAACTCCTCCCCAACAGGAAGTGCAAGAGGATTCACCCAGCAGAGCTGCTATATAGCTCCTCCCCTCTACGTCACCCCCAGTCATTCGACCAAGAACCAACGAGAAAGTAGAAGCCAAAGGGTGCAGTGGTGACTGGAGTATAATTTAAAAAATTTAGACCTGCCATAAAAAACAGGGCGGGCCGTGGACTGACCACACTACAGGAGAAAGGAATTTATCAGGTAAGCATAAATTTTGTTTTCTCCTGTTAAGTGTGGTCAGTCCACGGGTCATCATTACTTCTGGGATACCAATACCAAAGCTAAAGTACACGGATGACGGGAGGGACAGGCAGGCTCTTTATACGGAAGGAACCACTGCCTGAAGAACCTTTCTCCCAAAAACAGCCTCCGAAGAAGCAAAAGTGTCAAATTTGTAAAATTTGGAAAAAGTATGAAGAGAAGACCAAGTTGCAGCCTTGCAAATCTGTTCAACAGAAGCCTCATTCTTAAAGGCCCAAGTGGAAGCCACAGCTCTAGTAGAATGTGCTGTAATTCTTTCAGGAGGCTGCTGTCCAGCAGTCTCATAGGCTAACCGTATTATGCTACAAAGCCAAAAAGAGAGAGAAGTAGCCGAAGCTTTTTGACCTCTCCTCTGACCAGAATAAACGACAAACAGGGAAGACGTTTGTCGAAAATCCTTAGTTGCCTGTAGATAAAATTTTAGGGCACGGACTACATCTAGATTGTGTAGCAGACGTTCCTTCTTTGAAGAAGGATTAGGACACAAAGATGGAACCACAATCTCTTGATTGATATTCCTGTTAGTGACCACCTTAGGTAGGAACCCAGGTTTAGTACGCAGAACTACCTTGTCTGAATGAAAAATCAGATAAGGAGAATCACAATGTAAGGCAGATAACTCAGAGACTCTTCGAGCCGAGGAAATCGCCATTAAAAACAGAACTTTCCAAGATAACAGCTTGATATCAATGGAATGAAGGGGTTCAAACGGAACACCCTGTAAAACATTAAGAACTAAGTTCAAACTCCATGGTGGAGCAACAGTTTTAAACACAGGCTTGATCCTAGCTAAAGCCTGACAAAAAGCTTGAACGTCCGGAACTTCTGACAGACGTTTGTGTAAAAGAATGGACAGAGCTGAAATCTGTCCCTTTAAGGAACTAGCGGATAAACCCTTTTCTAAACCTTCTTGTAGAAAAGACAATATCCTCGGAATCCTAACCTTACTCCATGAGTAACTCTTGGATTCGCACCAATATAAGTATTTGCGCCATATCTTATGGTAAATCTTTCTGGTAACAGGCTTCCTAGCCTGTATTAAGGTATCAATAACTGACTCAGAAAAACTACGTCTTGATAAAATCAAGCGTTCAATTTCCAAGCAGTCAGCTTCAGAGAAATTAGATTTTGATGTTTGAAGGGACCCTGGATCAGAAGGTCCTGTTTCAGAGGTAGAGACCAAGGTGGACAGGATGACATGTCCACTAGATCTGCATACCAAGTCCTGCGTGGCCATGCAGGCGCTATTAGAATCACTGATGCTCTCTCCTGTTTGATTCTGGCAATCAATCGAGGAAGCATCGGGAAGGGTGGAAACACATAAGCCATCCCGAAGGTCCAAGGTGCTGTCAAAGCATCTATCAGAACCGCTCCCGGATCCCTGGATCTGGACCCGTAACGAGGAAGCTTGGCGTTCTGTCGAGACGCCATGAGATCTATCTCTGGTTTGCCCCAACGTCGAAGTATTTGGGCAAAGACCTCCGGATGAAGTTCCCACTCCCCCGGATGAAAAGTCTGACGACTTAGGAAATCCGCCTCCCAGTTCTCCACTCCCGGGATGTGGATTGCTGACAGGTGGCAAGAGTGAGACTCTGCCCAGCGAATTATCTTTGATACTTCCATCATTGCTAGGGAGCTTCTTGTCCCTCCCTGATGGTTGATGTAAGCTACAGTCGTGATGTTGTCCGACTGAAACCTGATGAACCCCCGAGTTGTTAACTGGGGCCAAGCCAGAAGGGCATTGAGAACTGCTCTGAATTCCAGAATGTTTATTGGTAGGAGACTCTCCTCCTGATTCCATTGTCCCTGAGCCTTCAGAGAATTCCAGACAGCGCCCCAACCTAGTAGGCTGGCGTCTGTTGTTACAATTGTCCAGTCCGGCCTGCTGAATGGCATCCCCCTGGACAGATGTGGCCGAGAAAGCCACCATAGAAGAGAATTTCTGGTCTCTTGATCCAGATTCAGAGTAGGGGACAAGTCTGAGTAATCCCCATTCCACTGACTTAGCATGCACAATTGCAGCGGTCTGAGATGTAGGCGTGCAAAGGGTACTATGTCCATTGCCGCTACCATTAAGCCGATCACCTCCATGCATTGAGCTACTGACGGGTGTTGAATGGAATGAAGGACACGGCATGCATTTTGAAGCTTTGTTAACCTGTCTTCTGTCAGGAAAATCTTCATTTCTACAGAATCTATAAGAGTCCCCAAGAAGGGAACTCTTGTGAGTGGAAAGAGAGAACTCTTCTTTTCGTTCACCTTCCATCCATGCGACCTTAGAAATGCCAGTACTAACTCTGTATGAGACTTGGCAGTTTGAAAGCTTGAAGCTTGTATCAGAATGTCATCTAGGTACGGAGCTACCGAAATTCCTCGCGGTCTTAGTACCGCCAGAAGAGCACCCAGAACCTTCGTGAAGATTCTTGGAGCCGTAGCCAATCCGAATGGAAGAGCTACAAACTGGTAATGCCTGTCTAGGAAGGCAAACCTTAGATACCGGTAATGATCTTTGTGAATCGGTATGTGAAGGTAAGCATCCTTTAAATCCACTGTGGTCATGTACTGACCCTTTTGGATCATGGGTAAGATTGTCCGAATAGTTTCCATTTTGAACGATGGAACTCTTAGGAATCTGTTTAGGATTTTTAAATCCAGGATTGGCCTGAAAGTTCCCTCTTTTTTGGGAACCACAAACAGATTTGAGTAAAACCCTTGTCCTTGTTCCGACCGCGGAACCGGATGGATCTCTCCCATTAGTAAAAGATCTTGTACACAGCGTAGAAACGCCTCTTTCTTTATTTGGTTTGTTGACAACCTTGACAGATGAAATCTCCCTTTTGGGGGAGAGGATTTGAAGTCCAGAAGGTATCCCTGAGATATGATCTCCAACGCCCAGGGATCCTGGACATCTCTTGCCCAAGCCTGGGCGAAGAGAGAAAGTCTGCCCCCCACTAGATCCGTTCCCGGATCGGGGGCCCTCAATTCATGCTGTCTTAGGGGCAGCAGCAGGTTTCCTGGCCTGCTTGCCCTTGTTCCAGGACTGGTTAGATCTCCAGCCTTGTCTGTAGCGAGCAACAGCTCCTTCCTGTTTTGGTGCAGAGGAAGTTGATGCTGCTCCTGCTTTGAAATTCCGAAAGGAACGAAAATTAGACTGTCTAGCCTTAGGTTTGGCTTTGTCTTGAGGCAGGGCATGGCCCTTACCTCCTGTAATGTCAGCGATAATTTCTTTCAACCCGGGCCCGAATAGGGTCTGCCCTTTGAAAGGTATGTTAAGTAATTTAGATTTAGAAGTAACGTCAGCTGACCAGGATTTTAGCCACAGTGCTCTGCGTGCCTGAATGGCGAATCCGGAATTCTTGGCCGTAAGTTTAGTTAAATGTACTACGGCATCCGAAATAAATGAATTAGCTAGCTTAAGTGTCTTAAGCTTGTTTGAAATCTCATCTATAGTTATTGAGTCAAGAGTCTCTTCCAGGGACTCGGACCAAAAAGCGGCCGCGGCCGTGACAGACGCAATACATGCAAGGGGTTGCAATATAAAACCTTGTTGAACAAACATTTTCTTAAGGTAACCCTCTAATTTTTTATCCATTGGATCTGAAAAGGCACAGCTATCCTCCACCGGGATAGTGGTACGCTTAGCCAGAGTAGAAACCGCTCCCTCCACCTTAGGGACCGTCTGCCATAAGTCCCGTGTGGTGGCGTCTATTGGAAACATTTTTCTAAACACAGGAGGGGGGGGGAAAGGGTACACCGGGCCTATCCCACTCCTTAGCAATTATCTCTGTAAGCCTCTTAGGTATAGGAAATACGTCAGTACTCGCCGGTACCGCATAGTATCTATCCAGCCTACATAATTTCTCTGGGATTGCAACGGTGTTACAATCATTTAGAGCTGCTAAAACCTCCCCTAACAGTACACGGAGGTTTTCGAGTTTAAACTTAAAATTAGAAATGTCTGAATCCATTCTATTGGGATCAGAACCGTCACCTGCTGATTGAAGCTCTCCGTCCTCATGTTCAGCATACTGCGACGCAGTATCAGACATGGCCTTATTATCAACAGCGCACTCTGTTCTCACCCCAGAGTGATCACGCTTACCTCTTAGTTCTGGCAATTTAGCCAAAACCTCAGTCATAACATTAGCCATATCCTGTAATGTGATTTGTAATGGCCGCCCTGATGTACTCGGCGCTACAATATCACGCACCTCCCGAGCGGGAGATGCAGGTACTGACACGTGAGGCGAGTTAGTCGGCATAACTCTCCCCTCGTTGTTTGGTGAAATATGTTCAATTTGTACAGATTGACTTTTATTTAAAGTAGCAACTTGGAAATACTTTTCAAAGTAATTTACAATAATATGAAAACGTACTGTGCCTTTAAGAAGCACAGAAAAAGGTTATGACAGTTGAGAATAAACTATAACATCAATCTTTTACGGTAAATACACAATTTTAGCAAAGGATTGCCCCCATTAGCAATGGATAACTAACCCTGATAGTAGAAAAAAAGTACAGAAATAAACGTTTTTTATCACAGTCAGCTACAACCTCACAGCTCCGCTGTGAGTGATTACCTCCCTCAAAATAAGTTTTGAAGACCCCTGAGCTCTGTAGAGACGAACCGGATCATGCAGGGAAGACAAGAGACTTCTGACTGAATTTTTTGATGCGTAGCAAAAGCGCCAAAATAAGCCCCTCCCCCTCACACACAACAGTGAGGGAGATCAGTAAACTGTCTTAAATTAAATAAAACGACTGCCAAGTGGAAAAAAAAAACAGTGCCCAAAACATTTTTTCACCCAGTACCTCAGAAATTAAACGATTTAACATGCCAGCAAAAACGTTTAACATCAAATAAATGAAATGACATTAGAAAGCCTGTTGCTAGTCACTGCAAATTAGGCTAAAGTCTTATGCATACAGTATTATCCCAGTGAAGTGCCATTCCACAGAATACTGAAGTGTAAAATATACATACATGACAGCCTGATACCAGTTGCTACTACTGCATTTAAGGCTGTTAGATTACATTAAATCGGTATGGCAGAATTTTCTCAGTCAAATTCCATTGTCAGAAAATAATGTGCTGCTACATACCTCTTTGCAGATTAACCTGCCCGCTGTCCCCTGATCTGAAGTTTACCTCTCCTCAGATGGCCAAGAACAGCAATATGATCTTAACTACGCCGGCTAAAATCATACAAAAAACTCAGGTAGATTCTTCTTCAAACTCTACCAGAGAAGGAACAACACTCTCCGGTGCTGTTATAAAATTACAAACTTTTGATTGAAGGTATAAAACTAAGTATAATCACCACAGTCCTCTCACACATCCTATCTATTAGTTGGGTGCAAGAGAATGACTGGGTGTGACGTAGAGGGGAGGAGCTATATAGCAGCTCTGCTGGGTGAATCCTCTTGCACTTCCTGTTGGGGAGGAGTTAATATCCCAGAAGTAATGATGACCAGTGGACTGACCACACTTAACAGGAGAAAACACGACAGTCTCAAAACATCCAGTCTGGATCAGCCCTCAGAAAACCTACAGTGAATGAATGAGACTCCTAAAACTACGGTAGACGACAAGAGAGACTGCATAAGAACCGCACAGATCTCCAAGTATACAGGATCAAGAAAGGGGATACTGCAATGACAAAAAACGGTCCCTAAGAACCTAGTCTCCACGACTAAACCTTCATAGTGTAACTTTTTCTAATGAATTGATGCATTTATGAGCAGTTTATCAAATCTTCAGTTTTATAAGTTCTGGTTGTTAGAAAATAAGCACGATAAGCAATATCAAGACCGCACTAACATGCGCACATATTACAAGTTGAAAGTAAATGGGAGCGCTCGTCGGGTTATCGTTATTTAAGACCTGGCGTAAATAGTAAAAAAAAAAAAGGTTGCACTCATATATACACTAATAAAAAAGATCTATATAAATATTAACATTTTTTAAAAGGGTTAAAAGGCATATGGTATATGACAAGGTGTTTGACTGGAAAGGGCTATAATATATTATAAATATATAAAGTATATAAATAAATAAATATATATATATATATATATGTTACTGAGTGATGGACCTTTGACTCATATGTGATGTGCAATATTATCACTGCTTTTCAGTAAGTGCTTTTAAACTTGCGCTTGTGTTGCGCTTTGAGTGGGATGCACTGTTGTTCTTGTTAAGTTTCGGTAAACCGAGGATTGTCCAAAGGAAATCTTCTCTACAGCTTTTAGCAGCATCCCATCTCTTTTAGCGGATTTCACCTAACTCCATTAAGGCATGATTGAAAACTTGTTTCTTCTAAGAGTATTTTTCGTTTGACAACTGAAGAATTTTATCATTCTGCAAAACGAACAACCCAGGGACATTCTGCTGTGATACCAAGTACTGCATTTATTTATTGACACTGTTTAATCACATCGTTTGACACAATTGTTTCACTTGGAATTTCAATCTATCATTTATGTTGCAGTAATATCCATTGAATAGCCCATTTTTGTATTATTACGTATAACAGTTTCTAGCGCTTTTGTGTATACCCTTATTGTGCCACAGTCTAGTGTGTGTATGTGTGTATATATATATATATATATATATATATATATATATATATATATATATTTTGACTTGTAGGTTTAAACTTCTAAAAGAGTTTAAAGTACATTTTTCACTGTAACCCCTTAGTTGCAAGCAATGCATCGCAGCTGTATTTGGCAGGCAACAAACTTAATGTGGCTGATTTCTGGCTTACAATTTATTTGAACATAAATTAAAATGTAAATATTCAAGTTAAGAAATATAGGACTTTACACCACACAATGAGCAAACTAAGATTTTGACACACTAGAAGAACATAAAATAAGTGGGTTACTCATTTCTTCCTGAACAAAATGTTAAAACTTTGAAAGACACACAGTATCGCTCCTAGCCTGTCATTTATTTTCTATAGATCATTTTCTAACTATTCTTTAAAGTCAACAAGCATGATTACAAAAAGGAGTCTGGTCTATTTGCCATTGTATTAAATGCACAAACACAAAATCAATTATTGTGACAAATGATACAAACACTTGAACAAAGACCTATTGGACTTGCCATTCAAGTAAGCGTTTGATAGCTTTTAGTGGTCCACTCAGTGTTTTGTAAATCAACTGTTCCAATATCCCTAATGCTATTAACCCTATATACCTCACTTAGGCATTGTGTGCTTTTATTTTAGATGTTGAGTAAATAAAACATTATGGAAAATTAGAAAGTCATAATATCTGTTGCCTTGGGACAATTTTCAGAGGGGACTGGCTATGAGAAAGAAAAATGGAGGAGGAAAGAAGGGATATATTTAAAGGGTTGTAAAATACAGTAGAATTGCATAATCAACAAAATGCATAATAAAAATACAATGCAGATAGCACTTACACCACATTTTAATTGAGCTGGAGATTTGTTCTGACACTTTTAAAGATTTCCTAAAATTTCACGGCTCCCTGTATCTGACAGTCATTAGCCAATCACAGACCCATATACACTATAAGCCTGCGCACATTGCTCAATAGAAGCTGGTGTTTCATATAGTGTGGATATAAGCCAATATGGCTGCCCAAAGAGTGAAATATTACAAGCAAGTATATTTTCTTGCAACATTTCACACATTTGCAGGCGAGATGTATTTAGTTGCAGGAGTTGTCAATCTTGCTCGATTTTGAATAAGCCTTATGGTGCCATGCTTGTGTGTTGGTACTAGTTTGTGGCAAAACATAAGCAATACAACATGTGAAATATTACCCCCATAATCCAACAGTAGTAAATTGTAAAAAAAAGTCCACTAATTATAAATTCTGAAATAAAGCTTCTGAAACAAATACTCATACCTCCCCAAATCTACCCAATGCTACCTGGGTCTATGAGGCCTAGACTAGAGAAAGGGAAATCCCCATTGGGGTTGGGTGGGATGTGTTCAGGGTGGGTGGTCTCTGGAAATTGTGCCTTTTCTTCGAAAGGGAAGGCTGCAGAGAGACCGCAAGGACAAAGCTCCCAAGCTGTGCCAAATATGGGGAATGATTAGGAGTGTTGTTTACTAGAGAAAGTGTATATTTCTACGTATGTCCTTGTGTTTATCTGCGACTAAAGAAAAAAAATATATATAAAAATAAATTACGTGACTGATTTTACGAAAAGAAAGAAAAGGTGCCACATTTATAATAATAAAATGTAAATTTAGAAATATGCACTAACAAGATCAAGCTGAACACATTTGGTCGAGCCAATGACAAGAGATATGGGTGTCACCAATCACCCGCTGGCTCGCAGTACTGAGCCTACCTAAATAAGATTTCCAACAGAGGAAACCAAAAGAACAAAGTAAACCTGATAACAGAAGTAAAATGAAAAGTCTTAAAGTTGCAGGCTCTATCTGAAATACGTTTTATTAGTATTCATTAGTCAAAGGGACACTAAGCACAAATGTTTTCTTTCATGATTCAGATAGAGCAGCAATTTTAAGCAACTTTCTCCTATTATCAATTTTTCTTCATTACCTTTATTTAAAAAGCAGGAATGTAAAGCTTAGGAGCTGGCCCATTTTTGGTTCAGTACCTGGGTAGCGCTTGCTGATTGGTGGGTAAATATGGGAGTAAATAAGAAAATTGCATGTTCTATCTGAATCAATAAAGAAAAAAAAATGGGTTTAGTGTCCCCTTGTTGTGCACCCAAATTTATATAAAAAAAAACCCACATTATTTATGCTTACCAGATAATTTCCTTTCCTTCCTGGCAGGGAGAGTCCACGACTTCATTCCTTACTGTTGGGAAAATACAACACCTGGCCACCAGGAGGAGGCAAAGACACCCCAACCAAAGGCTTAAATATCCCTCCCACTTCCCCCATCCCCCAGTCATTCTGCCGAGGGAACAAGGAAAAGTAGGAGAAACATCAGGGTATAACAGTGCCAGAAGAAATAATATAAAAAAAAAGCCGCCCAACAAAAATAAATTACGGGTGGGATCGTGGGCTCTCCCCTGCCAGGAAGGTAAGGTCTGGTAAGAATAAATTATGTTTTCCTTCCATAAGGCAGGGAGAGTCCACGACTTCATTCCTTACTGTTTGGAAAACTATACCCAAGCTCCAGAGGAAACTGAAGGAATAACGGGAGGGAATAAAAAAAAGAGGCGGACCAGAAAAGCTGCTTCAACCGAAGAAAACACATCAAACTTGTAAAATTCAGAAAAAGTGTGTAAGAAGGACCAGGGAGCCGCCTTAAAAATCTGATCCATAGAGGCTTCATTCTTAAAAGTCCAGAAGGAAGCCACTGCTCTAGTGGAATGAGCTGTTGTCCTGACAGGAGGCTGTCGCCCCGCTGTCTCATAAGCTAAGCGGATGACACTACTCAACCAGAAAGATAGGGAAGTCGTAGTAGCCTTCTGCGCATTTAAGCTTCCCCGTATAGATGACAAACAAAGAGGAAGATTGTCTGAATTCCTTAGTAGCCTGAAGACAGAACTTTAAGGCACAAACCACATCTAGATTGTTAAGCAAGCGTTCCTTCGCAGAAGAAGGATTAGGACACAAAGGAGGAACAACAATTTCTTGATTAATGTTACGATCCGACACCACCTTAGGGAGAAACCCTAATTTAGTATGTAAAACCGCCTTATCAGCATGAAAAAAAGATTAGGTAGGTAACATTGCAAAGCAGAAATTTCAGAAACTCTGCAGGCAGAGGCAATAGCCAACAAAAAAAAGAACCTTCCAAGATAACAATTTAATGTCAACAGAATGCATAGGCTCAAACAGAGCCTGCTGCAAAACACTAAGAACAAGATTGGTGCTCCAAGGCGGAGCCCCAGATCTAAACACAGGTCAGATCCTAGTCAGAGCCTTAATAAAGGATTGCACGCAGAGGCAATAGCCAAAAAAAAAAAAAAAGAAAGAACTTTCTAAGATAACAATTTAATGTCAACAGAATGCAGTCTCAAACAGAGTCTGCTGCAAAACACTAAGAACAAGATTGAGGCTCCAAGGCGGAGCCCCAGATCTAAACACAGATCAGATCCTAGTCACAGCCTTAACAAAGGATTGCACATCCGGAAACCCAGCCAATCTCTTGTGCAGTAACACCGACAGGGCCAATATCTGTCCCTTCAGGGAACTAACAGATACACCCTTTTCCAGTCCATCCTGGAGAAAAAATAAAATTCTGGCAACCTTAACCTTATGCTAGGAAAAGACACGCTTTTCACACCAGTACAAGTAAGTCCTCCCCACTTTATTGTAGATATGACGAGTAACTGGCTTACGAGCTTGAACCAGAGTGTTGATAACACTCTCAAAAAACCCTCTCTTGGCTAAGACAAAGCGTTCAATTTCCACGCAGTCAGCCTCAGAGAATCTAGATTTTGATGAACGAAGGAACCCTGTATCAGCAGATCTCTGTGACAAGGTAACCTCCACTGAGATGAGGACATCCCCACCAGATCCGCAAACCACATCCTTTGCGGCCACGATGGAACATTCAGAATCACTGATGCTTGCTCCTGCTTGATGAGAGCCACCACACAAGGGAGAAGCTGTAATGGAGGAAAAAGATAGGAGTCTAAAACTCCATGGTACCGATAGGTTGATGGTTGATGTAGTCAACCAAGGTTATATTGTCTGATTGGAATCTGATAAACTGGGACAAACCCAGAAGGGGCCAAGCCTTCAAGGCATTGAAGATTGCCCAGAGTTCCAATATATTGATCGGGAGGGAGGACTCCTCCTGAGTCCACAGCCCTTGTGCCTTCTTGGCACCCCAAAAGGCTCCCCAGCCGGAAAGACTTCCGTCCATAGTCACAATCGCTCAGGACATCTCAAGAAGCACGTGCCTTGGGACAGATGATCTGGACAGAGCCACCAAGAGAGTGTTGAGACAGATCTGAGTGGTCGACGTTCCATTGTCTCAACATGCATAGTTGAAAGGGTCTGAGATGGAATCTGGCAAAGGGAATGATGCCCATACAGGACACCATGAGTCCAATCACCTCCATACACGGGCCACTGAGGTTCTCAAGGAGGCCTGGAGGACAAGACATGCAGTAGTTAGCTTGCAACGTCTCTGTTCTTCTCATGAAATATTCTCATGGATATGGAGTCTATTATTGTCCCCAGAAAATTCACCCTTGTACTTGGAGTAAGATAATTTTTTTCCAAGTTTAACTTCCATCCATGTGATCGAAGAAGACTGAGAAGGGACCCCAAATGTTCTTCCGCTAGAAGAAAAGATGGTGCATGTACCAAGATATTGTCCAGGTAAGGCGCTACTGCAATACCTCGTGTTCTGGCAACAGCTAGAAGAGCTCCCAGAACCTTCAAAAACATCCTTGGAGCAGTAGCTAGGCCAAACGGAAGAGCTATGAACTGGAAGTGCTGGTCCAGAAAGGCAAACCTCAGGAACTGAAAATGTTCCCTGTGTATCGGAACGTGAAGGTATGCATCTGTCAGGTCTATGGTGGTCATAAACTGTCCTTTCTGAACCAGAGGAAGGATTGACCGTATTGTCTCCATCTTGAAAGAGGGAACACTCAGAAACTTGTTTAGGCACTTTAAGTCTAGAATTGGACGAAAAGTTTCCCTCTTTTTTAGAAGCACAAAAAGGTTTGAATAAAACCCCAAACCTTTTTCTGCTGTAGGTACCGGGACCGAGAGATCCTGTATGCAACCTAAAAAAATCAGTCTTCTTTTCTGTTCTTGTAGACAGTCTGGAGAGTAGGAATCTGTCCCTGGGAGGATAAAATTTGATTCATATATAGTATCACTGAGATACAACCTCCAGGATCCAAGGATCCTGTATATCCTGGAACCAAGCGTCTGAAAAAACAAACAAACAAACAAAAAAAAACAGTCTGCCCCCTACTCGATCCGATCCCAGATCGGGGGCCGTCCCTTCATGCCGATTTGTTCTCGGTGGGCTTCTTAGTCTGTTTGGACTTATTCCAAGACTGAGTCTGCTCCCAAGTACTCTTGGGCTGCTCGGACTTGGATGAGGATTGCTGCTGTTGTGATTTGTCAGAAAGAAAATTAGACAATTGACGTCCCTTAGGCCTATTCTTCTTATCTTGCGGTAGGAAGGCACTTTTCCCTCCAGTAACCGTAGAAATAATAGAGTCTTGAACCGAATAAAATCTTTCCCTTGAAAGGAAGAGAAAGGAGTCTGGATTTAGAAGTCATATATGCAGGCCAAGAATTCAACCAGAGAGTACGGCGGGCTAGAACCGCAGAGCCAGAAGCCTTTGAATTTAGGTGAATCTGCATATTAGCGTCACAGATGAAGGAGTTAGCAATTCTCAGAGCATTAATTCTCTCCTGAATATCCTCGAGTGGCGTCTCCATCTTAATGAGCTCCGACAGAGTGTTGCACCAGTAGGTAGCTGCTCCAGCAACCGTGGCTACAGCTGCTGCCGGTTGAAACAAAAACCTAGTATGTTGAAACATCTTCCTCAGAAAAGTTTCCATTTATTATGTCCATAGGCTCTCTAAAAGAAGAACTATCCTCTAGAGGGATAGTAGTACGCTTAGCCAGCATAGAAATAGCGCCGTCCACCTTAGGGATGGAGTCTTACAAATCTAATTGAGAGTCAGGGACCGGGAATAATTTTTTAAAAGTAGATGAGGGGGAAAAAGAAGATCCTATTCTTTCCTATTCATTATTAATAATGTTCGCATCTTAATTGGCACAGGAAAAGTCAGAGGGGCCTTCCTGTCTTCATAAATCCTGTCTAATTTAGGGATCTTAGGTTTCTCAGGGAGTGTAGCCTCTGGAACCTCTAGTGTAGACAAAATCTCCTTTAATAAAAAACAGAGATGCTCAATTTTAAATCTAAAAGGAGGGTTCCTCTGCTGAAGGAGGTTTAGAAACGGAATTTTCCGACTCAGAAAGTTCACCCTCTGAAGCTACTGAGGTTAACTCATCCTCAGATAGCTGGGACATAGTAGCTAAATCCAACAAATATTTAGATGACTCTAGGTCAGGAGAACTATGTTTAACCTTTCTCTTACGTTTGCTAGAGGGAGACATCGCCGATTATAACTGCGCGGTAAAGTCCGCAGGAAAAAAGCCCCCTCCAGATGGAGGATTAATTGAGCCATGGGGAAATTGCATGTGGAGCAGGTAACGTAGAAAGGGTAGTACTCTCTCAGGACACAGATTCCTGAGAGGTAGACGGTTTAAAGGGGCTAATAGCGCTATGAGTATTAGCAGGCTTGTCTCCCTTCTTAGACTTTAGAACAGTGCTTAGGCAAATGGAACAAAATTGAGCAGGCGGGCAAACCACTGCCTCCTCACAATATAAACAGGAATTATTCATCAGTGCAGAAGGAGCGGAACCTTCTAGTATCAGAGTCCTCCATAACTATATCTATCTATCTATATATAAGAATGACAGACAAAAAAGAATGCTTTTATTAAAAAAAACGGCACCTTTATAATCCCAATGGCTGGGGCACTCACCACCTCTTAGACCCAGACAGCTAACAGTAAAAATGCTCTCCTTAAGAGTGATGTCCACAGCAGGATCGTAGGAAAATAAAAAGACCGCACCAGGTCACGTGGTGCGTAGGCCAGGACTTCCCCTGCTATGAAAAAGGCGCAAAGATATTATGAGCTGCGCAAAACTCAAAAACAAAAGTGAAACCTGTTTGTTCCAAGTCAAAAGCACACCTACAGTCTATGAGCCCAAAAAACTCTCACATTAAAGCAGTTACAGTATAATAACCCATAGCTGTTCACATAATTTCCCTGAAGGAGATATTAACCTTTGATCCTAGCAAGGCATAAAGGAGTCACACTTTGACCCTGTATAGCAAAAGTGTATATATAAAACGGTCTTAACCTCCAGGATTCATGCTGTGGAACAGGCACCACAGCCTCTCCAGTGTGAGTCTTGCAGCAACGCTCTGACATGGACTTGAGTGTGTAACAGCAAGCAGCAAAACTGATTGCTGAGGAGCTGTTAGGCGATAGTCTGGATGGGTTTGCAGAAAAACTTTCCCTGCATCTCCAGACTAACTTTCATCAATACTCTCACTGAGACGTTGACCAACTAACTTAAGACTCCAGTCCTTTCTTTAAGGGAACATATCCATTACAGGACAATCCAAATCTTCTGACACTTCTCTGCCACCTCCTATAGTGACGAAAGGCAAAGAATGACTGGGGGATAGGGTAAGCGGGAGAGCTATTTAAGCCTTTGGCTGGGGTGTCTTTGCCTCATGGAAGGAAATTGCACTTTTTTTGCGCTTTTCCAAAGGCGAGCATAGGCAAAGTAATGATAAATTTCTCCAGTAGAATTAGTATATGCACCTTATTTATCATTTGAAATAAGCTGAATCTCTAGTTATGTTTAACTCTGGCTTACAGAAACACTGATAAAAACAAAGCATGTTATTTACTTGTTTTTGTATTTATTTGTATCTTATTTTTGTGCCCCTTTACATATTTTTATGGCTTCTGCATTCTATAATTGTTTAATGAGCGCTACAGCATTATGAGGAGCTTATGTGTAAGACAGGTTACCTTATTGTTTTTACTATAAAATCCATAATAAAACAAAGTGTTATTCCCCCAAAAAAAGGACACAAAATCTTGTATAAATATATATTTATCAATACTGCATTTCTTTTTTTTTTTTTTTTTTTTTTTTATTTTCTACCCTTTCCAGGCGCCTTGCAACAGAAACTCCTGCTAACATCAAGAATTCTATGTGCACCCATTACAAGCTCAGAAGAAATGATTTCTAAAGCTGTTCTCTACAGAACTTATGGGGAACTTAAGTGCTCGTATTTGAAGGAGAACTTTAGATTCTGTATGGGCTTCTCCTCCCTACGACTGCAGGTTCTCCACAAGAGATATCTAGGTAGGTGTCTGGAGAAGGGCATGGCAGAAAATATTAGTGTTATTGCAAATGGCTAACATTCTTGCAAACCTGCTGCCTTATAGTTATCTGGACATGTGCACTCTCCTGAGCTTACATCATGCTTTTCAACAAAATATACAAAGCAAATGAAAAAAGATGTATTAATAGTAAAGCAGATGGTTTTTAACAATTTGTATCCCTTTAAGGCTTAGTATAAGATACAGGGAAAACACAGCACATACATCATGTTTTGTAAAACTGAGAAAGGAAATGAATCAAATGAGATCAGTTCTCTAGCTGTGCAATTAGTAGCACGTTTACAAGGCTGCATATGTCAACAACAGTTTGAATAAGATTAGCAATAACCATGAATCACTAGTAAATTAGCCTATAAAAGCCATCAAGTGAGCAGAATTAGCTTCTCTACTTGACAAAATTGATTAGAGGAGGTTGCCAGAAGAAGCCTATTAATTAAACTTGAAAACAAATTTCCATTGACTTGACGTATGCAGTTAAGATGTCATTTGCACTCAATTAAACTGTATATTTTTTAGTCTCTTTCTGAAGAAAAAAAATGAAGTTTTGTACCTAGAGTACACTTATATAATGCAATAGTTACAATATCACAAGATGAAAATAAGTGTCAGGTAAGGTGCATTAACCTGCTGGAAAATGATTACAATTGTAATTGATATCACATGTAGAGCTGAAAGGGCAGATCTTTTACAAAAAAACTCAACAACAAAAGAATAGTTAAAGGGGCGTTGTGAAAAGGATGAGCTCTAATTTGCTAGGACATGTAAGTTTTGTGTTACCAATCCTAGCTAGCAACAAGCTTGATCCTTTAGAAACGTTTTATCTAATGTTATTAAGGTCTATGGTGATTTGTGTAGATAAATAATTTGATAAATCATTTGATTGTGATTGAACCCTAAGTGTTTAGTCCCCCAAAAAGATCTAATGTGACCGGGACTCCTGATTGGTTCACCTTTTTTTTTGGGGGGGGGGGTTGCTTTAGAGTTGCAATGCTAAGGGGTTCTCAAGCATAACTTTACCTATGTGTTTATTTAAAGGGATAGTAAAGTCCAAATTAAACTTTCATGATTCAGATAGGGCATGTTATTTTAAACAACTTTCTAATTAACGTTTATCATCAAAATTGCTTTGTTCTCTTGTTATTCTTAGTTGAAAGGTAAACCTAGGTAGGCTCATATGGAAATTTCTAAGCCCTTAAAAGGCCGCCTCTGCATTTGAAAGATTTTTTTACAGCTAGAGGGTGTTAGTTCATGTGTTTCATATAGATTACTCTGTGCTCATGCACGTGAACTTATTTAAAAGTCAGCACTAATTGCCTGTAATGCAAGTCTGTCAAAAGATCTGAGATAAGGAGGCAGTCAGCAGAGACTTAGATGCAAAGTAATCACAGAGGTAAAAACTATATTTCTATAACAGTGTTAGTTATGCAAAACTGGGGAAAGGTAAATAAAAGGGATTATCTTTTTTTTAAAACTATAACATTATTGGTGTTTACTATCCCTTTAAAGGTTAAACACATAGTATCCTAGAATCAGTAATGCAAATTGACAAGCTTTATACTTCAGGGCTTAAAGGGACATAAACACCAATGTTTAACTTTCATGGTTCAGACACAGCACTTTCTTTTTTTTGCACATTTAAGCTCCGTACGGAGCTTGAAGGGCCGTGTTTCTGGCGAGTCTTCAGACTCGCCAGAAACACAAGTTATGAAGCAGCGATCTAAAGACCACTGCTCCATAACCCTGTCCGCCTGCTCTGAGCAGGGGGACAGGAATCGCCGGAAATCAACCCGATCGAATACGATCGGGTTGACTGACACCTCCCTGCTGGCGGCCAATCTTCTCTTGTGAGCTGCTGGTGCAATGTTAAATTGCTCTCCGTATTTAGCGAAGTCTTGCGGACCTGATCTGCACTGTCGGATCAGGTCCGCAAGACCTTTGATAAATTGGGGCCACAATGTCCCTTTAGCAAATTGAAGGAGCCACAGATACTAGAAATGTACTTTGTGATGTGAATGGCTGGCTCCTCGGTGCCCTTTATGGCCTGTCTGGCTGTGAAAGTGACCCAGGCTTTATTGCAGCATCCAAGAAACTTAAAGGGACAATTTTATTTTTAAACAATTGCCTTCTTTTAACCCTCTTTCAAAAAGGGTTAAACATAGTAACTTCTGGAATACCCCTATCCTGCTACAGATTAGGATATAGTCACTGACTGCTGCAAATGTATCTTCAACTACAATGGCACAGGAGCACAACTTTAATTATGTATTTATCACCTAAACAGTTTAAAGGGACAGTCTACTCCAGAATTTTTATTGTTTAAAAGATAGATAATCCTTTTATTAACCATTCCCCAGTTTTGCATAACCAACACTGTTATATTAATACACTTTTTACCTCTGTATCTAAGCCTCTGCAGACTTCCCTCTTATCTCAGATCTTTTGACAAACTTGCATTTTAGCAAATCAGTGCCCTCTCATAATTAACTCCATAGGCGTGAGCACAATTTTATCTATATGGCATACATGAACTAACTCCCTCTAGCTGTGAAAAACTGTCAAATGCATTCAGATAAGAGGCGGCCTTCAAGGGCTTAGAAATTAGCATATGAGCCGACCAAGGTTTAGCTTTCAACTAAGAATACCAAGAGAACAAAGCAACATTTATGATAAAAGTAAATTGGAAAGTTGTTTAAAATTATATGCCCTATCTGAATCATAAAAGTTTAATTTTGACCTGACTGTCCCTTTAAATACTGACCTAACTGGCGTACTTCCACCTGACTTGCTTAATTAATTGTAGAGGGAAAGGAGGATTTCCTGTAGCTAAAATGACAAATACGTTGTGATCTGATTCCTTCCATTTAGAAAATAGAAACTCGAAATCTCTATGCTGGAAAAACAAAAAACAAATTGAAAACAAAAAGCATCTTTCACAATAACAGAGAATATGTGAAGTTTTATTCCTACAATCATATGATGTGGTGAATTCAGTGCTCGCTCCCAAAAAGATAACCAGCCTGTACACAGCTTGCTAAAGAAACAAACAAACACATAGAAAGGATTCCTATATTCTATATTTACTTTAAGCTCAATCAGTGACAACACTGTTAGAAGGGGATTTTGCGATTTAATCTTCCAAATAATAGAGAGACCAAAACTAATAATATGCAAATACAAATGCAATAATGTTATTTGCTTCTCTACAGATTTATTTCTATTCATTGTTTAGAGAAAAACCTGCTCTTTATCACAGGCATAAAAGCAAGTGTTAAGGACTAAATTATTTATTTCTTGGTAGAACTGGTCATTTATGATAATTCTTATGGCAATGTTATACCTGTTAATAAAGAACGATGGTAGGATGGATACAAATCAACCTCACTAAAAACTTAAATTATGCTTACCCGATAATTTTATTTTCTTCTGATGCGGAGAGTCCACAGCTGCATTCATTACTTTTGGGAAATAGAGAACCTGGCCACCAGAAGGAGGCAAAGACACCCCAGCCAAAGGCTTAAATACCTCCCCCACTTCCCTCATCCCCCAGTCATTCTGCCGAGGGAACAAGGAACAGTAGGAGAAATATCCAGGGTGAAAACGGTGCCAGAAGAATAGAAAATACGGTTGCCCCATAGATAAAAATGCGGGTGGGCAGCTGTGGACTCTCCCTGTCAGAAGAAAAGAAAATTATCAGGAAAGCATAATTTAAGTTTTTCTTCCTAAACAGGGAGAGTCCACAGCTGCATTCATTACTTTTGGGAAAACAATACCCAAGCTATAGAGGACACTGAATGCAAAACGGGCGGGTACAAGAGGCGGCCCATTCTGAGGACACCACAGCCTGAAACACCCAAAGCCCAACAATAAAACTGCTTCACCAGAAGCAGAAGGACCAAACAAAAATGGAGAGGACCAAGTAACTGATTATCCGTTAAGACCAACAAAGCCCTTGCTAGAGACACCCAGAATCCTAAACTCCACTGAGCACAAAGGCCTCCAAGTAGACAAAGTACCACAGGCCCCTAGCCCACACAAAAACGCAGCCCAACCCGAGAGAAGGGGGGACCTCCATTCTCCCAAAAAGGAGGAAGAAGAAAACTCAGATACAATAGTCCAAAAGGACCACCGGACAACAACTAGGGCAATAAAGAACCCCGAACATAACTCCCAGAGCGCTACCCAGGTTGCAACAGAACAAGAACCACATAGAGAACGAACCCTACCGAGCAAGCAGAGATAAGGGAGAAAAAATCCCAGACCCCTATCTGCATGGAAGTCCAAGGACCCAAGAAACGCCCCAATCCTAGAAACCTAAAGGAACAAGAAAGACCCCATTCCATACACATGGTGCAAACCCGCACTCAGGATAGAGCGACCAAGGAATAAAACCACCCCTGGGAACGTCATAAAATCTAAGTATGCTCCAGATGAAGGCTTCCCTTTGCAAAAGAGGTTCTTAGCGGACATGAGCCGTCAACACTAGCTAAACAAAGATAGAAATCTGCACCAGAACTCTCCCAGAGGAAAAACTCAGAAGAAGAAAGAGCAAAGCAACTCTCTCCCAAGAGGACAGGGGGCAAAGGATACCCAAAAACCAGCAGAGAAAAAGCTACCTGCTGAGGGAAGGAAACACCGCAAAACCTCCCACTTAGGGAAGGCCCAAACGATCTAACGAAAATACGCAGTCAAGGCTCAACGGGGCCGTCGGATTCCTGACCCCCCACTCCGAGGTAACGGACTCAGCACCAAAGCGCCTGGCAAAGTCCGAAAAGGACAAAGGAATGAAAAAGTTCCCCGAACCACCAAGACCCTCAGGAATGAGGAGGAGACCCATCGCAAAAGAAAGGGCACTGCCAAAAAAAAAAGGAGACCCCATACTGAGACTACAGAAACGGCATGACACCATATCCAACCCATCATATAACATCCTGTACACAAGGCAGGGAGGACCCCCTGAACAGAGGAAGAGAAGGACCTCCGGGACACTAGGTGGATACTGTGGTATGCCCAGTCTTCCCCCAGAAGCTCCAAAATATATGGAAGCAGACAAGATATCCTAAGGGGAAACAAAGGGCTAAAACCTGAGCTTCCATAAAACAGATGAGGTATAGTCGCCAAGGATTTGCAACAGACAATCTAAGAAAAGGAATACCAAAAAAGGAGACAATAATCGCCACCTAACCTGGTACCACGGATATCCAAAGAGTCATCTGAACTTGCAGCAACATCGGGGAGAGAACTCTAGCTCCAAGGGCAAAAGACCTCAGGAACCCCCAGAGTAAGCCTTAGCAGGATCCGACCATGGTAACCCCGCCAACAATCAGGAACAGGACATTGAGGACTGAGCCCAATCCTCTCTGATGCCCCACCCAAAGGAAAAACGAGGACTAGCCTAACGTCTAGGAACGAAAGGCCTCCTATAACATAAAAAATCAAGAAAAAAACCCAACTCCTCACCAGAGTGAGCAAACTCAAAACCCCAACCGGACCAGTCAGGTATAAGGGGCACCACGTGGTTGATATAGACATACAGAAACAGAAAAACTAGTGCCAGGACCAGCCTGATATATAGGGCACTACGGAACTGCCCACGTCCACAGAAAAGTCAAATCCCTAGTAGGGATAGACAAACAATGATAGACATAATGTCCACAAAATTGCTAGTATCAAATGCCAGAAAAAAAAATGTTTTCCAAAAGGAAAAACTATAACAGACATGAGCTTCTCAAAATGAAGTAAAATACATCCTGACCGGATCAAAGTTAATGAAAGGCAGCACCCGCAGGTGAACGCCCAACAAGAATTGACACCCGAACAGGACCAGCCAATCAGAGGCCCAATTCTTCCAAAGCTGAGGACTGGAATAAGATACCCCAAAGTTAAAAAGGAGACGACAAGGAGATTGACTTCATTCCCATGCGTCTAACCCAGCTTGCCGTCCAGAATGGAAGACCAAGGATCCATCGAACCATTAGAACTGGAATCCTCCAGCACTGCCAAAACATGCCTCAGAAGGACACAAAGGCACACCAGTCTAACGAAAAGCAAGACTTACCTCCGCCAGGGCAACTGATTACCCCGGCCCCGAGGGTTGGACCCCTAAAGCCTCAGAGGAAACCGCTTCCCCAGAGGGCTGATCTGATTCAGACGATCCCACGCCCGACGAGCACTGGTTAGCAGAACACGGACAGTATCTTCCAGGAAGATATAAATGCGACAATGCTATAGATATGGCCGTGCAAAACCGTGCCATAACTTCTGGAGGAAACAAGCCATCTTCCGTAGAAGGGGTAACGGCATTTGGGACGCCTGCATGCATAGAAAAAGAAGGATCTAGGACGCGTCCGGGAGAAAAGAGCACTCTAAAGCGTCGGAACATAACTGATGGGCATGGATTACCCGGGAAATTTTATATTCTTCGCAAGAAGTAGAATCTGAATCAGAGACATCCATCTCCACAAAATCTGAATCCTCCATAACTTGGTGATTGAAATTATGGATAAAAAATAAACGGCACCTAACACCCCCAATGGCTGGGGCACTCACCACCTCCTATGACCCAGACAACTACCGAACAGACTCTCTCTGTCACCACACAGTCAGGAAAACGGAAATGGAGAACATAAACGTGACCACTCCCGGTCACAAGGTGCACCGTGCAGGTCAAAGAAAAGTGCACCAATCCAAAAAGACTGCAGCCTGATAAAAAAAAGGCTGGTATGTTCCAAAATAGCCACGAGCCCAAGCATCACTACACATTAGCAAACAGAATCACATAACAAACATGATTAAAGTCCCCCCTGTTCAATAACCTCCCTCAGGAGATATTAACCCTCGATTCCAAAGATAAAGGAGTCCCACTGAGACCCTGCTTGTTCATATACATTATATACTCATACTGAAAGTAAAATGAAACGATCTTACCGGAATCTACACCGTGAAACAGGAACATGGCCCTTCAAGTGTGACACATAGTTGCATCGCTTCTGACATGGACTTGAGTAAAGAAAGCAGGCAGCGAAACTTGTTAACGCTGCTTGCTTATGGAGCTGTTAATATGAGTCGGGATGGTTTCACAGAAAGACTCTTCCTGCATCTCCAGACTCTAACTTTCATCCATGCTCTCACTAAGAGAGTGACAGGACTACTTAAAACTCCAGTCCCATTTCGAAGAATACTACCCTCCATAAGAGACTAAACCAAATCTTCCGACACTTCTCTGCCAACCTCCTGTGACGAAAGGCAAAGAATGACTGGGGGATGAGGGAAGTGGGGGAGGTATTTAAGCCTTTGACTGAGGTGTCTTTGCCTCCTCCTGGTGGCCAGGTTCTGTTTCTTTCATGTAATTGGCAAGAGTCCAAGAGCTAGTGAAGTATGGGATATACGATCCTACCAGGAGGGGCAAAGTTTCCCAAATCTCAAAATGCCTATAAATACACCCCTCACCACACCCACAATTCAGTTTTACAAACTTTGCCTCCTATGGAGGTGGTGAAGTAAGTTTGTGCTTAGATTCTACGTTGATATGCGCTTCTCAGCATTTTAAAGCCAGATTCCTCTCAGAGTACAGTGAATGTCAGAGAATTGTGAAGGGAGTATCACCTATTGAATGCAATGGTTTTCATTGTGGGAGATCTATTTCATAGGTTCTCTGTTATCGGTCATAGAGATTCATCTCCTACCTCCCTTATTCAGATCGACGATATACTCATATATTCCATTACCTCTACTGATAACTGATTCAGTACTGGTTTGGCTATCTGCTATATGTGGATGGGTGTCTTTGGTAAGTATGTTTTCATTACTTAAGACACTCTCAGCTATGGTTTGGCACTTTATGCATTAATATAAAGTTCTAAATATATGTATTGTACTTTTATTTGCCATGAGTCAGGTTTATGTATATTTCCTTTTGCAGACTATCAGTTTCATATTTGGGAAAAAAACATATTTAAGAAAACAAAATTCTTATCTGGTGTATAGTCTTCTCAATTGACAGCTTTTTCATTAAATTTTGAGGGCAAAATTAGGCTCACGAGGGCGCAAAATGCCAAAGTTTATTGCATCATTCTTGGCGCGAGAATTTTTTGGCGCGAAGGTACATCAGATGACGCAAATTCGTCATTTCCGGCATCTTAGTTGATGCCGAGTTCCTTGCACAAGGTTGCGTCTTCAATGACGTGAGTGTCATTTCCGGATGTTGTTAGCGGCAAAAAAAAATTCAGTTCGCGTTGTGCGTCATACTTGGCGCCAAACAATTTAATTATTTAAAGCCCCATTCCTAGATGCCTCTTGCCTTTTTTCAAAGTCAGAGGGCTATGCTGTTTTCATTTTTTTCCCATTCCTGAACCTGCCATATAAGGAAATTGATCATTTTGCTTTATATGTTGTTTTTTCTCTTACATTTGCAAGATGTCTCAATCTGATCCTGTCTCAGAAATCACTGTTGGAACCCTGCAGCCTGATAACAGTTCTATCAAAGCTAAGTGCATTTGTTGTAAATTTGTGGAGATTATATCTCCAGCTGTGGTATGTAATAGTTGTCATGATAAGCTTTTACATGCAAAGAATGTGTCCATCAGTAATAGTACAATGTCTGTTGTTCCTTCAACATCTAATGTACATGATATACCTGTGAATATAAAAGATTTTATTGCTGATGCGATACAGAAGGCTTTGTCTGCCATCCCGCCTTCTAATAAAACGTAAAAGGTCTTTTAAAACTTCTCATAAAGTTGATGAAATTTCAAATGACCAACAACATACTGAATTATCCTCCTCTGATGAGGATCTATCTGATTTAGAAGATCCTTACACAGATGTTGACACTGACAAATCTACTTATTTAATTAAAATGGAGTATATTCGGTCCTTGTTAAAAGAGGTGTTAATTACATTGGATATTGAGGAAACTAGTCCTCTTGATATTAAAACTAGTAAACATTTAAATTCTGTTTATAAACCTCCTGTGGTTACTCCTGAGGTTTTTCCCGTTCCTGATGCTATTTCTTATATGATTTCTAAGGAATGGAATAGGCCTGGTACTTCTTTTATTCCTTCTTCAAGGTTTAAAAAATTGTATCCTTTGCCAGCAGTTAGATTGGAGTTTTGGGAAAAGATCCCCAAAGTTGATGGGGCTATTTCTACTCTTGCTAAACGTACTACTATTCCTATGGAAGATAGTACTTCTTTTTAAGACCATTTAGATAGGAAACTTAAATCTTATCTAAGGAAAGTTTCTTTATATTCTGGATTTCTTCTCAGGCCTGCCATTTCTATGGCTGATGTTGCAGTTGCATCAACTTTTTGGTTGGAAAGCTTAGTGCAACAGGAAATGGATCCTGATTTGTCTAGCATTGTTCGCTTGCTTCAACATGCTAATCATTTTATCTGTGATGCCATTTTTGATATCATCAAAATTGATGTTAAATCTATGTCTTTAGCTATTTTAGCTAGAAGAGCTTTGTGGCTCAAATATTGGAATGCTGACATGGTATCTAAGACTAGATTACTATCTCTTTCTTTCCAAGGTAATAAGTTATTTGGTCCAGTAAAGGCTCAGGCTTTTCTGAAGTGTGTTTCAGACCTGGAGCTTTCAGGAGCAATCTTACCAGTTCCGTTTCAGGAACAGGGTGTGGGGTTTTATTCAAATCTATTCATTGTCCCAAAGAAAGAAAATTAATTCAGGCTAGTTCTGGATCTGAAAATTTTGAATCGTTATGTAAGAGTGCCAACTTTCAAAATGGTAACTATAAGGACTATTCTGCCTTTTGTTCAGCAAGGACATTATATGTCAACAATAGACTTACAGGATGCATATCTTCATATTCCGATTCATCCAGACCACTATCAGTTTCTGAGATTCTCTTTTCTAGACAAGCATTACCAATTTGTCGCTCTTCCATTTGGCCTAGCAACAGCTCCAAGAATCTTTTCAAAGGTTCTCGGTGCCCTACTCTCTGTAATCAGAGAACGGGGTATTGTGGTGTTTCCTTATTTGGACGATATCTTGGTACTAGCTCAGTCTTTGCACTCTGCAGAATCTCACACAAATCAACTAGTGTTGTTTCTTCAAAGAAATGGTTGGAGGATCAATTAACCAAAAAGTTATTTGATTCCTCAGACAGGGGTCACCGTTTAAGGTTTCCAGATAGATTCAGTGTCCATGACTCTGTCTCTAACAGACAAGAGACAATTAAAATTGGTTTCAGCTTGCCGGAACCTTCAGTCTTAATCACACCCTTCAGTAGTTATGTGCATGGAAGTTTTAGGTCTCATGACTGCGGCATCAGACGCGATCCCCTTTGCTCGTTTTCATATGAGACCTCTCCAGGTTTGTATGCTGAACCAATGGTGCAGGGATTATACAAAGATATCACAATTAATATCCTTAAATTCCAATGTTCGACTCTCTCTGACTTGGTGGTTAGATAACCATCGTATAGTTCAAGGGGCCTCTTTTGTTCGTCCAACCTGGACTGTGATCACAACAGATGCAAGTCTTTCAGGTTGGGGAGCTGTCTGGGGATCTCTGACAGAACAAGGGGTTTGGAAATCTCAAGAGGCGAGATTACCAATCAATATTTTAGAACTCTGTGCTATTTTCAGGGCTCTTCAGGTTTGGATTCTGTTGAAGAGAGAACCGTTCATTTGTTTTCAGACAGACAATATCACAACTGTCGCATATGTCAATCCTCAGGGTGGGACTCACAGTCCCCAAGCTATGAAAGAAGTATCTCGGATACTTGCTTGGGCGGAATCCAGCTCCTGTTTAGTTTCTGCGATTCATATCCCAGGTATAGACAATTGGGAAGCGGATTATCTCAGCCGTCAGACTTTACATCCGGGGGAGTGGTCGCTCCATCCAGATGTGTTTTCTCAAATTGTTCAGATGTGGGGTCTTTCAGAAATAGATCTGATGGCTTCTCATCTAAACAAGAAACTTCCCAGGTACCTGTCCAGGGATCCTCATGCGGAGGCGGCATATGAGTTAGCAGTTCCTTGGTGTTACCAACCTGCTTATATCTTCCCGCCTCTAGTTCTTCTTCCAAGAGTGATTTCCAAGATCATCATGGAACATTTGTCGTGTTGCTGGTAGCTCCAGCATGGCCTCACAGGTTTTGGTATGTGGGTCTTGTTCGGATGTCCAGTTGCCAACCTTGGCCACTTCCATTAAGGCCAGACCTTCTATCTCAAGGTCCATTTTTCCATCAGGATCTCAAATCAATAAATTTGAAGGTATGGAAATTGAACGCCTAGTGCTTAGTCATAGAGGTTTCTCTGACTCAGTGATTAATACTTTGTTACAGGCTCTTAAATCTGTTTCTAGGAAAATTTATTATTGAGTTTGGAAGACTTATATTTCATGGTGTTCTTCTCATAAATTCTCCTGGCATTCTTTTAGAATTCCTAAAATTTTACAGTTTCTTCAGGATGGTTTGGATAAAGGGTTGTCTGCAAGTTCCTTGAAGGGACAAATCTCTGCTCTTTCTGTTTTATTTCACAGAAAGATTGCTAAGCTTCCTGATATTCACTGTTTTGTGCAGGCTTTGGTCCGTATCAAGCCTGTCATTAAATCAATCTCTCCTCCTTGGAGTATTAATTTGGTTTTGAAGGCTTTACAGGCTCCTCCGTTTAAGCCTTTGCATTCTTTGAACATTAAACTACTTTCTTGGAAAGTGTTGTTCCTTTTGGCCATCTCTTCTGCTAGAAGAGTTTCCGAATTATCTGCTCTTTCTTGTGAATCTACTTTTTTTTATTTTCCATCAGGATAAGGCAGTTTTGCAGACTTAATTTAAATTTCTACCTAAGGTTGTGAATTCTAACAACATTAATGGAGAAATTGCTGTTCCTTCTTTGTGTCCTAATCCTAAAAATTCTTTGGAGAGATCCTTATATTCTTTGGATGTTGTAAGAGCTTTGAAATATTATGTTGAAGCTACTAAAGATTTCAGGAAGACTTCTAGTCTATTTGTTGCCTTTTCTGGTCCTAGGAAAGGTCAGAAAACTTCTGCCATTTCCTTGGCATCCTGGTTAAAGCTTCTGAATTATCAGGCTTATTTGGAGTCGGGTCAGGCCCCGCCTCAGAGAATTACAGCTCATTCTACTAGATCAGTCTCCACTTCGTGGGCTTTTCAGAATGAAGCTTCAGTTGATCAGATTTGCAAAGCAGCAACTTGGTCTTCTTTGCATACATTTACTAAATTCTACCATTTTGATGTATTTGCTTCCTCTGAAGCAGTTTTTGGTAGAAAAGTTCCTCAGGCAGCTGTTTCAGTTTGATTCCTCTGCTTATTTTTAAGTTTTTCTATTTTTTATTATGAGAATAAACTTATATTTTGGGTTGTGGATTAATTTTTTTCAGCAGAAAATGGCTGTTATTATTTTATCCCTCCCTCTAGTGACTCTTGCGTGGAGTTCCACATCTTGGGTATTACTATCCCATACGTCACTAGCTCATGGACTCTTGCCAATTACATGAAAGAAAACATAATTTATGTAAGAACTTACCTGATAAATTCATTTCTTTCATATTGGCAAGATTCCATGAGACCCACCCTTTTTTTGGTGGTTATGATTTTTTGTATAAAGCACAATTATTTCCAAATTCCTTTGTTGATGTTTTTTACTCCTTTCTTTTTCAACCCACTACTTGGCTATTCATTAAACTGAATTGTGGGTGTGGTGAGGGGTGTATTTATAGGCATTTTAAGGTTTGGGAAATTTTGCCCCTCCTGGTAGAATTGTATATTCCATACGTCACTAGCTCATGGACTCTTGCCAATATGAAAGAAATTAATTTATCAGGTAAGTTCTTACATAAATTATGTTATTTCCCAAAAGTAATGAATGCAGCTGTGGACTCTCCCCGTTTAAGAAGAAAACCCGGTTCCCCACAAACCAAATAAATAACAAATGTTCAAAAACACAGAGAAATATTTCCCCAACAGCAGCTAGGATCAAGTATTTTACTGGTAAACTCAGAACCTGCAGGACTGTTTTTTATTATTATTATTATTCTTTATTTATGAAGCGCCAACATATTCTGCAGCGCTGTCCATGGATACAATTAATTTAAATAAAACAATACAAGACTTGTAAGAGACAGGACAAAATTTACAAACACATACAGGAGGGATTGAGGGCCCTATTCCTGTGGGAACTTACAACAATTGTAATGTTTTTATTTTAATTACAAAGTATTTTGAGTACTATGCAGATATTTTTTTTTAAATACAAAGCTCTATAAATATATACTTTTGCATTTAAGCACAACCTCACTTATCTTTGTGTTTATGAACACTAATTCAATATAAAATGTTTAGTTATTGTGGCAAAACAACTTTGCAATATAGTTTCATAATTTAATTTGCACTGTTTTCATGCAAATTGTGAATGTCTAATTCTGAGAATGAAAATGCAGACTCCCGAAGGCTAACCATGCTACATATATTTCCCTAATTGACTTCAGCACATCAACTACAAAACAAAGCGGTGTATACTAAAATAATGACAGTGGCTCCTCCAAATAAGGCAATTTGTGGGTGGAGTTTAGCTACGAAAAAACAACTGTGACAAATAAGATTCTAATTTGTTATGAAAATGTTTAGACTTGGCTGATATGTTATACTATAGCAAGAGAATAGTAATTTATTATAATTACAAGGTGTTTAGTGTACTTTTATCAGTGGATTTTGGTACAATACAGATTCCATTTGCAACTATATTAAAGGGACAGTCTAGTCAAAAATAAACCTTCATGATTCCGATAGGGCATGTAATTTTAAACAACTTTCCAATTTACTTTTATTATCAAATTTGCTTTGTTCTCTTGGTATTCTTAGTTGAAAGCTAAACCTAGGTAGGCTCACAAACTGATTTATAAGCCTTTGAATGCCGCCTCTTATCTCAGGGTATTTTGACAAATTTTTTACAGCAAAAAAGCACTTGTTCATGTGTGTCATATAGATATCATTGTGCTTACTCCTGTGGAGTTATTTATAAGTCAGCACTGATTGGCTAAAATGCAAGTCTTTCAAAAGAACATAAGAGGGCAGTCTGCAGAGGCTTGGATACAAGGTACTCACAGAGGTAAAAAGTGTATAAATATATCAGTGTTGGTTATGCAAAACTTGGGAATGGGTAATAAAAGGGATTATCTATCTTTTTAAACAATATAAATGTTCAAATAGACTGCCCCTTTAAATGCAACATCAAATACATCAATAGTGGCCAATTTCTTAATACATGGAGTCTGTAGATGAATACTGTAGAAGCCTTAAAGGGATATAATACTCATACGGGAAATGGGGAATAAAGGGATTATCTATATTTTAACCAATACAAATTCTGGCGTAGACTGTACCTTTAACTAATTAATTTAATTAAATGCCAGTTTGACAGGTGACTTATAAAACACAGAAACACATTTATTTTCACATCTAAAGTGTGATTCTGTTCTTCTACAATGAGAAATGCTCTGTTTTAGATTGCAATATTATAGTATCTGACACTACTGCAACTGTCGGTGGTCTGTCCTAGGGCGAATGATAATATGGCATTTCTAGAAATGTCAAAAATCTTTGATACAAGATGTCAGGTGGAAACTTAAATCTGTATTACAACCCAACATCTTGATCATGTGTTCTGAAACAAAGACAGGCAAACAGCATATCAAATACTGGCTGTCAGGGAATGCACTTGCCCACAGCATTATGTCTAGACACAGATTATTAAGCACTCTGCCCAAAACCAAAGCCATCGACATAAAAATGTACAAACAATCATCAAAAATGGATATCTCTGCCTGAGTGAAGTGTACATAGTGTGAATACAGAAAACCAGGCCGACAATGCTGAGAATTATGCACAGAACAAGTGTCCTTAGCTAACTTTAAACTGAATGAATACAAATATCCCAGCTCCTATAGAGCCAAACATCTCACAGACTAAACTACAACTAAGATCTAGTTTAACCAGCTTATGCTGCACCAGATATGTACAGAACTTCTGCGACAATTATATATTCCACATCATGTATAGTATCCTAGGCTTGCAGATGAAGATCCCTAGAAACCACAAGCTTACTGTGCACTAAGTGTTCACCTTCACATATGTATAGAGGATACCAACTTTCATTGTATGAAATGGTGCTCCAGCATCCTCTGCACTAACTCTTCCTCTGTGCCCAATTTATAATGGATCCCCAGAAAATTGTTGAAATTACAAATGTTTAAGCACTCGTGTTTATTTTGTTTGTATTGGTATGACACAAAAAAGTGGAGGAAAAAAATACAAATCTGACACATTCTATGCAAAGTTAAAAAAATGGACTGGACAAAATTATTGGCACCATCAATTTAATATTTGGTAGCACACCCCTTGGAAAAATAACTGAAATCCATTGCTTCCTGTAACCATCAATGAGTTTCTTACACCTCTCTGCTGGAATTTTGGACCACTCTTCTTTCGCCAACTGCTCCAGGTCTCTTAGATAGGAAGGGTTCCTTTTCCCAATTGCTGTTTTGAGATCTCTCCACAGGTGCTCTATGGGATTGAGATCTGGACCCATTGCAGACCAGTTCAGTACTCTCCAGCACTTTATCTTAGACCATTTCTTGGTGCTTTTTGGCGTGTGCTTTGGGTCATTATCCTGCTGTAAGACCCATGACCTCTGACGGAGACCAAACTTTGAAACTATATTGCACCACAGAATTCTTTGTTAGTCTTCAGATTTCATAATGCCATGCACACAGTCAAGACATCCAGTGCCTCCACTATGTTTGACTGTAGGGACTGTATTCTTTTTCTTTAAAAGCATCATTTGTTTTTCTGAAAACAGTAGAATGATGGGCTTTACCTAAAAGCTGTAATTTTGTTTCGTCTGTCCACAGCACATTCTCCCAAAATAATTTTGTCTTCCTCAGGTAAGTTTTGGCAAACTCCAATCTGGCTTTTTTTATGTTTTTGTGTCAGCAGTGGGGTCCTCCTGGGTCTCCTACCCTAGCGTCCCTTTTCATTCAGATGGCAACGTATAGTGCAAGATGACACATTTGTACCCTATGCCTGAAGGTCAGCTTGAATTTGTCTAGAAGTTGATAAAGGTTCTTTATCCACGATTCCAACGAGCCTTTGTAGCACTCTTTGATTTTTTCTTTCTTCCATGTCCAGGGAGATTAGCTACAGTGCCATTGACTGTTAACTTCTTGATAATGTTGCGCACAGTGGACACAGGAACATTAAGATCTCTGGAGATGGACTTGAAACCTTGAAATTGTTCATGATTTTCCACAATTGTTGTTCTCAAATACTCAGACAATTATTTGGTGCTCTTTCTCTTCTACATGCTCAGTGTGGCACACAGAGATACATAACAGAATGGTTGAGTCAATTTTTCACCATTTTAACTGGTTGTCGGGGGGGTGATTTCTATATTGACAGCACCTGTTAATTGATACAGGTGAGTTTAATTACAAATTACAGGAGCATCACAAACTTGGAATGCAATTATTCCTTACAATTTTGAGAAGGTGACAATAATTTTGTCCAGTCCATTTTTGGAGTTTTGCGTGGAATGCGTCAGATTTGGCTTTTTTTTTTTACACTTATTTGTGTCATACCAATACAAACAAAATAAACATGAGAATGCCTAAACATTTCTAATTGCAAAAATTTTCTGGGCGAAATGTTGCATTATTTGACAGAAACACACACACACACATATGTGTGTGTGTGTATATATATATATATATATATATATATTGTATGTATGTATGTATGTATGTATGTATGTATGTATGTATGTATGTATATATATATATATATATATATATATATATATATATACACACACACACACACACACATATTACATGAAGCAGGGCTTGACAAATATCAGGCATCGGGGGAAAAGAAGTAACCCAACATTTCTTTTTAAAGGAATACTAAAGCCAAATGCAGCTAGGTAAGTCTGCCACAGAGCTGAACACAAACCACTAAGCCTAGAGCAGAGGTCCGACGACACTTACCCTTAAAATATCTGACTGGTCAGGAACCACTAGTATCTACATATTTCAGGACATCAGAGGACACTTTCGAGACTGATTACCAACGGAATTAACTCTCATATGGTGTATTAACACCCTTCTTTTAACAGACTATCCCACATGGTGGAAAATTCATCATTTTTTTCTACACTTTGTCTTTCACCAAATTGTGAATAAGAGATATACTCACAGATTAATTCCGTACCGGTTTAAACAGAGACACTATAAATATCTCTCTTTATGGGAACACTCAACAACAAAGTCACTCTCTTTCACTGAATCACTATAACTTTCCTTGATATACTGGAATAGTAAATTATATAAAAGAGGTATACGGAGCTCTGAAAATACTGTTTGATTTCTTACTCATATATTTGAGACCACACAATTCTAGTGAACATTCTACTTAGCGGAAATATTTATGTATCCACTATATGCTGAATATTGTTATTACTCCATTTGTCGATACAATTGCATTTTTACTTTGTGTTGATACAGTTGCAAATATACCTTTGCAATATTGTATTTTTTATATAATAATTCTTGAACCAACACTGTGCTTAAGTCTTTATTGAAATATACTATATGAGTCTTAGAAAGACAAATTGATCTGTCTGATACCAAGATATCTAGGTATACATTATTTGCTTGTCTGCATTGTCCTGAGAGAATCAGGAACTACTATATACACATGTTATAACGTTGTACATGTTGTGGCCACAACTATTTTTATTAGAAAAGTATTCTGAATTGTATTTTATATCATATGTTTAGGGTAATAAACCTTTTTTTATTGAAGCAATAGAACCAATTCATATTTTATACAGATAATTTAGGCTGAATAGCCTCCTTCGACTGTAATTCATATATCCTCAGCTAGTTCTTTATGTTTCTATCCACTATATAAACCGTGTAGAGAGATCGCAGTATAACCTATGAGCGGCTAAGAGGATCTGACTAGGCCCAGATATAAGTCCTGCTTGGGAGGTGAAGAGAATAGCTGGTTAAGAGCCAATCTGCACTAACAACTGCACCACCCGCACCAACCACTGTCTGTGTTCAGCTCAGGAGCTGCCGTACTTGCAGCTTCTGAGAGAGTTTTTAACCTCTGTAAAGGTTAAACACATGAAGTCCCATAGTAAGTAGCGTAAAAGTTACATGCTCTGACAAATTAGAGCATGTCATTTTTTGAACAACAATGTCCCTTAAATCACTTCTTGGATAGTGAAAAAGACAAAATCATTTTAAAGAGATATAAAACAGTCTGTTTAATTTTTGTAATAAAAAGGCACTAATCAGTGGGTTATACCTTATAAAAATCACTGAACTATAACTAATAACTATATTATTTATCATTTTTAAGATTGTACCTTATATTTTTATTTTCTCTATTAAAGGGACCCTGAACCCAAATTTTTTCTTTTGTGATTCAGATAGAGCATGAAATTTTAAGCAACTTTGTAATTTACTCCTATTATCAATTTGTCTTCGTTCTCTTGCTATCTTTATTTGAAAAAGGCATCTAAACTTTTTTTTATTTCAGAATTTTGGACAGCCCTTTTTTATTGGTGAATGAATTTATCTACCAATCAGCAAGAACAACCCAGGTTGTTCACCAAAAATGGGCAGGCATCTAAACTTATATTCTTGCATTTCAAATAAGATACCAAGAGAATGTAGAAAATGTGATAATAGGAGTAAATTATAAAGTTGCTTAAAATTGCATGCTCTATCTGAATCACAAAATAAAAAAAATTTGGGTTCAGCGTCCCTTTAACTTCATTTGTGCAGGGTCCATTACTTCTTGCACAGCCCACAAGGGGGCTGAGGTAGAAAGGCAAAAGAGGAGGTTTTCCCTTTGAAGTGGTTGCTAGGAGACACATACACTAGCTACAGTTAGTTTCTTGCTGCAAATATCATGTGACAGTAAATCTTAAGTTTTATAATCATAGCTTCCTTATCTCACTAAAGCCAGTGGTTGAACTGATAATTCATTTTGCAAGAAAACAATCAAGTTGTTTGCTGTTTTTTTTTTTAATTGTTTACTTTCATATGCCTTTAAGCCAGTGATGGAATTCAGCCGGTTCTCACTAGAACCTATTCCTAAAATTCCCCAAGGTTGCGAGAACCGGACGGTGGGTGTATTAACTGCACATGAGTATGGTACACTGATTATTGCATACACTTAGAGAACCAGTTGCTACAAATTAGAGAACTGTTGCTAACATTTCTGAATCCCACCACTGCTTTAAGCCTTACAATGGATTAACAGAGCTCTTGTGCAAGGAACTTGCTGCAAGGCATAAGTATTCTCTTCAGTTTCTCGTACATCTTGCATCACACCGCAAGAGCAGATATATTTAACTTTCACTCACTAAACTTTATAGCGTGCTTGCTTCTCCCTAGCATACAGTTTCAGTCAGTTTGGAAAAACCTTTCAACAGTAGCTGCTAGCAAAATAAAGTATTTCAAGAAATATGTCCTGCAGAGAACTCCAAGTCTCCAAACAAACCAAAAAATGGTTTGCTTATTCTGGCAACTTATAAGAAACGTCCATCACGGAGGCAACACGTGTAAACCTGTCCCGCGGTGCTGCCGATGACAGTGCTGAGTGGCAAAGTGAAGACAGATTGTGTGTTACAACCAGTCAATTTATGCTGCCAGTAGGAGAAAGCTGTGGGAAGTATAGGATTAAATGATGTGCATTACAGCTTCATAATAATGTAACAATTCTAGATCTGTATTCTATTTAGTTCACACAGGAATATGGCCCTCAATTCTTCCTGTAATTGTTTGTTGTCTCTTACCAGTATTGTATCATTGTTTTACTAATATCACGGACATCGCTGCAGAATATGTTGGTGCTTTATAAATAAAGTATAATAATAATAATAATAATAATAATAATAATGATAATAATGATGATGAAGCACTTTAAAGTGATGGTAAATGGTATGTGCTGTAAACTTACAGTCACATAACAAATGAGAAGTAGAATTAAATTGTCTTTTTTTCTAATTTTGAATTTTTCCTGTAAAAATGATATTTATATCTTGGCAATGGCTTTATTGGTCCTTTGATTTTCTTTTCTGTCTGAAGTTATGTATAGCGCAGCCCCACCCACTCTATACGTATTTTTCAATGCACGCTCCAGAGAAGATATAGGCTAGTGTATGCGCATAGTGTCTCCTTAGCTGCTTTGATGATACCACTCACTTAATAAAATGAAGCAAAGCACAGCGAATAATGTCCTCTGACTTGAAACATACTATAAACAATTGTGCATGCGTTTATCACAGACCAGGACAATATATAGAAAAAAAAACAAGCATTATGGTTGGTTGAGAATAGGAAACGTCACAATCTGTTGCACAGGGGGCTGTCGTAAGCGAGGATGAAGTAAAAACTATTGCTATAGAATGACATAAGCTAACCAAAACCAAAATTATACATATGAAAGCATTCACATTCTATTTAAAGTAGCGATTTTGAAAACTGGATAAAAGACAATACAGCTGGAAGAGTTTACACACATACTATACACATATACAAAGAGCCCTCAACATTTCTACCTTTATAACAAAATTATTAATTCCTCATCAAACATCATGCACAAATGTAAATAATTCATTGTTACCAAGCTGTCAATCCCATAGAAAGTAACCAATCATTTGCATAGGAGAGCGCATTACGTCACAAGGGCGGGAGTATCCAAGGAACAGCAGTCAGCTCAATTAGTCAAAATCATAATCCATTTGCATTCTTAAGACTTTGAAATAATACCTGAGTGACATTTTACCCATTGTAACAATTTATTAATAAATATATTTTTTACAAGTGTTGCTTTAACCCTTTCATGACATGGTCATTTTGTCTACATTGGAACAACAAATTGAAATCCTGCGATCGTGCACGTGATCGCAAAATTTCAATGATGGGATCGGGTCAGGGGGGAGTCCCTATGAAGCTAGGCACGCCCTCCAGACTGCGATCCCATCCAGGAAGCACCGTTGGCTTCAGGACAGCCAAACAGCTAAAGCCCGATGCGGTTAGGATGGAATAAAACGCTGCAACGGAGTTAAAAGGTTAAATAAATGTTTTATATGTGGTGTATTTTCCTGTGAGCTGTGTATTTTGAGCTTTTATTAATGGGCCATTATAGTGATAAATTAGATATAATTTCTTAGAAAATTTCATTTTATCACTAGTGACGTGACCAAGCGATGTGTTTAACCCTTGCAAAGCTGTTAAACACACAGTTAAAGTATCACTAAGGACCTGCAGAGCACTGTTGGTCCAAAGTGTAAGCAGCTGCTGATACAATCAGCAGCACTATTTACACAGTTGGGTCACGCAACTCACTAAGCTGATTTGATCAGCGGCAGTTTCCACTTGGGACTAACCGTTCCCAATATGCTAAGGGTGCATTGCAAGGGAGCCAGTTACCAAATTCCCTTTCTTGACTGCCGAGTACTCACGCAGTCATCCTCAGAGAATCTAGATTTTGATGAACAAAAAAACCCTGTTCCAGCAGATCCCTGCGACAAGGTAACTTCCACGGAGGAGATGGGGACATCCCCACCAGGTCCGCAAACCACATCCTTTGTGGCCACGATGGAGCAATCAATATCACTGGAGCAATCAATATCACTGATGCCTGCTCCTGCTTGACGCGGGCCACTACACAAGGAAGAAGTGGTAACGGTGGGAAAACGTAAATCATATTGAACCTCCAAGGCACTGCTAATGCATCTATTAGCTCTGCTTGAGGATCCCTTGACCGCGACCCATATCTGGGTAGCTTGGAATTGAGCCGGGACGCCATGAGATCTATCTCCGGCGTCCCCATTTGTTGCAAATCTCCAAAAACACCTCGGGATGGAGAGACCATTCCCCTGGATGAAAGGATTGTCTGCTGAGGAAATCAGTTTTCCAGTTGTCCACACCCGGAATGTGGATTGCTGACATCGAGCAGTTGTGGGCCTCCGCCCACTCCTTAATCCGAGATACTTCCCTCATTGCTAGGGAGCTTCTCGTTCCCCCATGTTGGTTGATGTAAGCCACCAAAGTTATGTTGTCTGATTGGAATCTGATAAACTGGGACGCACACAGGCCAAGCGTTCAGAGCATTGAAGATTGCCCGAAGTTCCAGAATGTTGATCGGGAGGGAGGATTCCTCTCAAGTCCACAGGCCCTGTGCCTTCCTAGCACCTCAAACAGCTCCCCATCCTGATAGATATGTGTCTGTAGTCAAAATCTGCCAGGATGGTTTTAAGAAGGATGTCCCTTGGGAAAGGTGATCTGGACAGAGCCACCAGGAGAGCGATTCTCTGGACCGGTTGTCCAGAGAAATCTGTTGAGACAGATCCGAATGATTGCCGTTCCACTGTCTCAGCATGCACAGCTGTAGCGGTCTGAGATGGAATCTGGCAAAAGGAATGATGTCCATGCTGGACACCATGAGACCAATCACCTCCATACACCGAGACAGAGAGGGCCTTAAGGAGGTCTGGAGGGCAAGACAAGCGGAAGTTAGATTGTAACATCTCTGGTCTTTAAGAAATATCCTCATGGATATGGAGTCTATTATAGTACCCAGGAATTCCACCCTGGTACTGGGGATAAAATAACTCTTTTCTAAGTTTATCTTTCATCCATGAGATCGAAGAAGAAACAGAAGAGATTTTGAATGGTCTTCTGCCAGAATATCATCAAGTATGGAGCTACTGCTATACCTCTGGTTCTGGCAACTGCAAACAGAGCCCCTAGAACCTTCGTAAAAAACTATTGGAGCAGAAGCTAGACCAAAATTAAGTGCACAAAACTGGAAGTGCTGGTCCAGGAACACAAACCTTAGGAACTTGAAGTGTTCCTTGTGGATTGAAACGTGAAGGTAAGCATCTTTCAGATCTATAGTGGTCATGAACTGTCCTTCCTGAACTAAGGGAAGGATGGACCTTATTGTCTCCATCTTGAACGAGGGGACAGATAGGAATTTGTTTAAGCACTTTAGGTCCAGAATCGGGCGGAAAGTCCCCCTCCTTCTTTGGGACCACAAAAAGGTTTGAATAGTATCCCAAACCTCTTTCTGTGAGAGGTACCGGGACAATGACTCCTAGGGAGGATAGATCCCTTACGCACCCCAGAAAGGCTTCTTTCTTTTCTGGCCTGGAAGACAGGTTTGACAGGAGGAATCTGCCCCTGGGTGTATGAGACTTGAAACTTATCTTGTATCCCTGAGTGATGACCTCCAGGAACCACGGGTCCTGCACATCCCCAAAGCAAGCGTCTGAAAAGAGCGACAGTCTACCCCCTACTTGATCCAGAACCGTATCGGGGGCCGCCCCTTCATGCCGACTTTGTGTCGGCGGGCTTCTTGATCTGCTTGGATTTATTCCAGGATTGAGCCGGCTTCCAAGTACACTTCAGTTGCTCAGGCTTTGCATAGGGCTGCTGACGTTGGGATTTATCAGAAGGAAAATTAGGACCTTGTCCCTTAGGCTTATTCCTCTTATCCAGCGTTAAAAAGGCACCTTTGCCTCCAGTAACCGTGGAGATGATTGAGTCCAAGACTGAACCAAATAAAATCTTTCCCTTAAAGGGGAGGGAAAGAAGTCTGGACTTAGAAGTCATGTCCGCAGACCAGGACTTCTGCCAGAGTGCCCTATGGACTTGAACAGAACAACATGAAGCCTTAGCATTCAGGCGAATAATTTGAATATATGCATTACAAATAAAAGAATTAGCAACCCTTAAGGCCTTAATTATTTCCTGGATCACGTCCAGGGGACCCTCCACCTTGATCAACTCGGATAAGGAGTCGCACCAGTAGGTAGCTGCTCCAACAAACGCAGCAAAAGCCGCTGCTGGTGGAAACAAATATCCCGTATGTTGAAACATCTTTCTTAACAGAGTTTCTATCTTCTTATCTATGGGCTCTTTGAACGACAAACTATCCTCAAGCGGGATAGTAGTGCGTTTAGCAAGCGTGGAGATAGTGCCATTCACCTTAGGGATGGAACCCCACAACTCCATTTGAGAGTCCGGTACCGGGAACAATTTCTTAAAAGAAGACGAAGGGGAAAAGGAAGAACCAATCCATTCCCATTCAATCTTAATAATGTTCGCCATCTTTACAGGAACCAGGAAAGTTTGTGGTACAACCCTGTCCTCGTAGACCTTATCTAATTTAGGAATCAAAGGTTCCTCAGGCAATTTGTGTTCTGGAACCTCTAATGTAGCCAAAACTTCCTTCAACAGAAAGCGTAAAAGTTCAATCCAAAATCTAAAGTCTGGTTCCTCCGCAGCTGGAGGTTTAGAGGCAGCAGACTCTAACCCAGAAAGTGCACCCTCTGAAGTATCAGAGGCGCCTTCATCATCGGATAATCTCGTATCAGATAAATCCAACAAACTAGTTGATGACCACTGGGAAGGATAGCAATATTTGACCTTTTGCTTGCGCTTAGCTGGGCAAGGTAAAGCACTAAAGGCCGCAGACACCACCGTTTGTAACTGCGCAGTAAAGTCTGGCGGTAAAAGGTCCCCTCCAGAAGGAGGATTAGGAGTGCTAGGGGAAGCTGCGTGTGTATTAGGAGATGACTGTAGATTGTGCACCTCACGGGACGGAGACTCCTCAGAGGTGGATGGCTCAGTGGTATCAAACATATTAATCTTCTTTGACATGACTGCTTTATCAAGGCATGTGGAACATAGTTGAGCGGGGGGGGGGGGGTATACTGCAGCCTCCTCACAATATAGACAGATAATAGAGACTTAGGTAAAAAGGGAGTACCCTCTAACGCATCAGAATCCTCCATAGCTTGCACTTACAAAGCAGACTATTGATTAATAAGAAAACTGCACCTTTATACCCTTAATGGCTGGGGCACTCACCACCTCCTATGATCCTGGCAAAACAGAGAAAACGCTTCTACTCCTGTAACCAGCACAGTCAGGAAAGAGGAAATCAGGTGTGACCACACCCGGTCACATTGTGCACAATGCAGGACCACCCCTGCTATAACAGAAAAAAAAGCGTGCCAAGCCTTTCACGCTGCACAGCTCAAAAACGAAAGTAAAAACCTGTACGTTATAAACATCTGCCTGAGCCCAAAAAACATCACACATGTTGCAGCATAATCAGATAAACTTATGTGATTAATCCCCACTGTTTAATAATCCCCCTCAGGAGATATTAACCCTTTATTCCATACAGATAAAAGGAGCTACACTGTGACCCTGTCTTCTGGCGTTATATGTGTAAAAAATGAAACCATCTTAACGAAATCTATGCTGTAGAACAGAAACACAGCCTCTGTGACAGTCTTGTAGCATTGCTCCTGACATGCACTTAAGTGATGGAAGCAGGCAATGAAATGCGTCAACACTGATTGCTTAGGAGCTATTAATAGAAGTCTGGATGGGTTCGGATCTCCAGACTAACTTTTGTAAAAGCTCTCACTGAGAGGCTGACAAGACTACTTAAAACTCCAGTCCCATTTTGAAGGGTAGATACCCTTCATAAGGAACTACACCGAGTCTTCTGACACTTCTCTGCCAACCTCCTGTGAGGAAAGGCAAAGAATGACTGGGACATGAGGGGAGTATTTAAGCCTTTGGCTGGGGTGTCTTTGCCTCCTCCTGGTGGCCAGGTAAGTATTTCCCAATAGTAAGGAATGATGCTGTGGACTCTCCTCATATTAAGAAGGAAAGTAAATTGGAAAAACAAATAATGCTTACCTGATACTTTTATTTCCATCGTGGGGAGAAGAGTCCACGGCTTCATTCACTACTTTTGGGAATTAAGAACCTGGCCACCAGGAGGAGGTAAAGACACCCCAGCCAAAGGCTTAAATACCTCCCCCACTGCCCTCATCCCCCAGTCATTCTGCCGAGGAAACAAGGCACAGTAGGAGAAATATCAGGGTATAAATGGTGCCAGAAGAATATTTTAAATTTAGGGCCGCACATTGGAGAAACGCGTGGGGGCCGTGGACTCTCCTCCCCACGATGGAAATAAAATTATCAGGTAAGCATAATTTATGTTTTCCATCTAAAGGGGAGGAGAGTCCACAACTTCATTCATTACTTGTGGGAACATATACCCAAGCTTTTAGAGGACACTGAATGAAACCGGGAGGGTAAAATGCGGACCATTAATCTGAGGGCACCACAGCCTGTAGAACCTTTCTCCTAAAAACAGCTTCCGCAGAAGCAAAAACGTCAAATTTGTAAAACTTAGTGAAGGTATGCAAGGAGGACCAGGTAGCCGCCTTGCAAATCTGCTCCATAGAAGCCTCATTTTTAAAGGCCCAAGATGAAGCTACCGCTCTAGTGGAATGAGCCGTAATCTTTGAGGAGGTTTATGTTCCGTTGTCTCATAGACCAAGCAGATCAAGCTCCTTAGACAAAAGGACAAAGTAGCAGCAGAAGCCCTCTGACCCCTGCGCTTCCCTGAATATACGACAAAAAGTGATTTAGATTGTCTGAAATCCTTTGTGGCCTGAAGATAGAACTTCAAAGCACGAACCAAATCCAGATTATGAAGTAACCTCTCCTTAGGAGGACTAGGACATAAAGAAGGAACAACTATCTCCTGATTGATGTTACGTTTAGACACCACCTTGGGGTGAGGGTATCCAAACCTGTGCGAAGAACAGCCTTATCCGCATGAAACACCAGATAAGGGGGCTCATATTGCAAGGCCGCCAGCTCAGAGACTCTGCGTGCCGATGCAATGGCCAACAAAAAGAGAACCTTCCATGAGAGATCCTTTATGTCAAGAGAATGCATAGGCTCAAACAGAACCCTCTGTAAGACCCTAAGTATCAAGTTTAAGCTCCAAGGGGGAGCAGCCTGCATAAAAACAGGCATGATTCAAGCCAGGACCTGAACAAAAGATTGAATGTCAGGGAGATAAGCGAGTCTGCTATGCAACAGAACAGATAAAGCAGAAATTTGTCCTTTTAGGGAACTAGAGGTGGAGGGTCCCCTGGACGTGATCCAGAAAGAATAAAATACTGTTAACTATGATTCTCTCACACCAGGACAAGTAAGTCCTCCACACCTTATGATAGATGCGTTGAGTGACCGGCTTTCTTGTCTGAATTAGAGTGCCAAGACTAAGCGCACATGAGATCGATCTTCGGCGTCCCCCATCTGAGACAGATCTCCGCATACACTTCGGGGTGAAGAGACCATTCCCCCGGATGAAAAGTCTGCCTGCTGAGAAAATCTGCTTCCCAGTTGTCCACACCCGTGATGTGGATCGCAGAGAGCGAAAAACTGTGGGTCTCCGCCCACTCCAGGATCCGAGACACCTCCCTCATTGCCAGGGAGCTCCTTGTGCCCCCCTGTTGGTTGATGTAATCCACCGAGTTAATGTTGTCCGTCTGGAACCTGATAAAGCTGAAGTCCCCCAGACGAGACCACGCCCTCAGAGCAGATCATTTAAACTCCAGAATATTTATTGGAAGAAGAGACTCTAAAGCGAGACTACTTCCCCTGTGCCATCCTGGCACCTCAAACAGCTCCTCATCCGCCAGACTCGCGTCCGTGGTCACAATCTCCCAGGACGGTCTCAGGAGGGATGTCCCCATGGACAGGTGATCCGGGCAGATCCACCAGGAGAGGGAAATTCTAGTCTGCACATCTATGTATATTGGCTGTGACAGATCGGGATGATCGCTGTTCCACTGTCTCAACATGCACAATTGAAGTGGTCTGAGATGAAACCTGGCGAATGGAATGATGTCCATGCTGGAGACCATGAGCCCAATCATTTCCACGAACTGGAAATGCTGATCCAGAAAAGCAAATCTGAGGAACCTGAAATGGTCCCTGTGAATCAGAACGTGAAGGTAGACATCCTTCAAGTCTATAGAGGTCATTATCTGCCCCTCTTGAATTTGGGGCAGAATAGATCTGATTGTTTCCATTTTGAACGATGGAACGGACAGGAACTTATTTAAACATTTGAGGTGCAGAATCGGAAGGAACGTGCCTTCCTTCTTTGGGACCACAAACAAATTGGAGTAATACCCTAGACCCCTTTCTGCATGGGGTACTGGTACGATAAGTCAAGGATAGGGATAAAGCCAGAAAACAGACCTCCAAATAAACTGTGGGTCTTAAAAAGTAAAATTAAATTCAAAACTAGCTAAGCCAGTGGAATCTAGGTGTGTAGCCGGAACATGAACCACTTCTCAAACAACAAGTCCCCTTGTATCATAGATAAATATCACCAATCTCAACGTTCGGCTGCATGTCCACTTCAGGTGTGACCCAGCATGTAAAATATATCCTTCTGTCGCCAACTTAGCATAAAAGCAAAAACGCCAGGTACAACCATCACACTTAGGACGCCTGCAGCTCCTCAAACCCACGAGGATGGTGTTGTCGTGATGACATCAGACGTGACGTGGCCTTCACAGCCAATGGGGGAGAGGATGTTTCCGGAATGTCAACCTGGTTCGTGTCAACAACGATATATCACACCAACCAAAGGCTGCCAGCTAGTCCAGTGCCTACTATGGAACATAAGTAAACGGTCTGTCCTGCTAGTGTGTAAGAGCAGGAATCAAAGGATGGTCGGACAGTCCGTAATAAAAAACAAAGCCTTTATTAGAAACTTAAAAGCAATGGAAACAGCAACATCCACACAGAGAAGGCGCTACACCAGACTGGCTTACGCGTTTCAGCTTACGCCGTAATCATAGCCACTGGTGTCAGGACCTCTCTGCCTATTATTTAAAACACAGACAACACCCATTGGTTAAAAACATAATTACAAAATCCCACCCCCTCTGTGTAATACTTAGACATTACATTAACACACTAATATATACATTTACAATATAAAATAAGAGCAGATATGAAAAGCTGATGAAAAATACATGGTATACAAAATTAATCATATAGAGATTTTTCAGAGAATGCAATGATATTTAGTTATTAAAGTATATGCATTATACTAATTTACCCAGATATTACAACATATGTATATCAAACATTAACCAGATAAATTAAATTAAATATCTAGCATAATCATATATACAACACTCTCTTTACTTACAAATACAACTATCAAAATAAATGCTCGTATATGCAGTCTCATAATATTCTGTACATTAGTCCTATGTCAAAAGACAAGATAGATATATGAAGACAGATATCACTCAAAATAGGCAAAATACACATCCTCAGTTCTAAAAAAATGATTGGAAACAAAGCACTTGACCCATATCCTCAAAATATAGATAACACTATATGAGCAATACTAAATGTTAAATTATGGACCCCTGTAAGCGATTATGAAAATATATGCAAATACATGAGTATCATAATCTGCTATAAAAACATTTACAAAACCAAGTCATCAATCCCACTTATAATATGCCAATGATTTACATGCACACATTATTCCCAATAATTAATAAGATCATATTTCAAATTCAGACCCATGGGAATATGTGTGCGTAACCTGTAAAGCCAGTACATCTCTCTCTTAGCCAGAATCTGCTCTAGATCCCCTCCTCTCTTAGGAGTCCTCACTTTCTCAATACCACACCATCTTAGGGAGTCCAGTTTACTACCATGTTTATTTGCAAAATGCTGTACCAGTGGAGTAGTTGATCTACCCAGCGAAATTGTGGACAAATGTTAAAGTATACGGGAATTCACATCCCTACTTGTTACTTATTAGATTGCACATATTGAACTTTACAAAATGTGCAATCTAATAAATAGATTACAAAGTTTGCAGTACAATTCAAGCAGGATTAAATATCAAAAACCTCCCCCGTAGCATAAGACTCAAAACATTTGGTAATAAAAACATATTCACAGGGCCTACATTTACTGTGGCCGCATCTGAACATCCCTAGATGTTTTAACCATGAACTTGATGAATTTGAAATGGGTTTTAGTTGAGTTGGGGATAGTAAAGAACCCAAAGTGCGGCTTTTCCGATATGAACATTTCACACTCGTTCTAACTACATCTTGTAGCCCGTCATCGGCTGCTAACAGTGCAAAGTGTTTTTTCACTATTGCACAAATTTGTCGATATTGGCTGCTATAAGTCGTGACAAAGTGAATACCACCTGACTGTAAATCCCCAGTCTTAGATATATTCTGTGCAATTAGGACCTGTCCGTCAGTGGAATCAACTTCCCTGTGAGCTATTACTACCTCACGCAGCGTACCTGTACCGAGATGCTTGAAGGGATACTTAAACTCCTGTCCCATAGCAAAGGGTAGAACCCCTCATAAGAGGCCTCCGGATTTTCCGGTAGCTCTCCGCCACCTCCTGTGACGAAAGGCAAAGAATGACTGGGGGATGAGGGGAGTGGGGAAAGTATTTAAGCCTTTGGTTGGAGTGTCTTTGCCTCCTCCTTGTGGCCAGGTTCTTAAAGTGAATGTAAATTTTGATGCTAAAGTGCCCGGTTTTTAAAACTTTGATTAAAAACAGGGGCACTTTAATTCATAAAAATTTACATTTCACTCCTGTTGTGACAAAAAACTTACCTTTTAAACTTCACAGCAGCTGCTGCTTCCTCCGGTCTCACAAGCCATTTCTGATGTCAGAAATGATTGATAGGTCATCCTCCAATCACAGGTTCCCCCCCGGGGGATTCAGTGTCTGATTCACTGCTGTGATTGGAGGAAGCCGATGCCTCATTTTAGACCCAGGAAGAGGCTTTGAAACAGGTGGAGGAAGCTGGAGCTGCTGTGAAGATTAAAAGGTACGTTTTTTTTCACAACAGGAGTGAAATGAAAATTTTTATGAATTAAAGTGCCCCTGTTTTTAATCGAAGTTTTAAAAACCGGGCACTTTAGCATCAAAATTTACATTCACTTTAATTCCCACAAGTAATGAATGAAGTCATTGACTCTCCTCCCCTTTAGATGGAAATTGTTTAAAATTACATTAACAAGAAAGAGGCTGCACAACGGATCTAAATGAAAAACACAGGTTTATTTGTGTAAATTAAACCTTGATAGACATGGACAGGAAGGTAGCCCGACGCGTTTATAACATATTTAAATGATAACGACATAAGGCTTAAGTTTGTGGGAATACACAGTAACCTGGGAGTTGACTTATTGGATGTGGTGCTAGAAGGTGACGTGGAGAACAAGGTGATTGTATCACGAACATTTAGAAAATCTAGTGCAGGTAATACCATTTTACATGCAAAATCATGTCACCCACATCGCATTATTCATGCCATACCCAGAGGTCAACTAATAAGGTTGAGGAGAAATACCAAGTATCTTGATGTATACATGGAACAGTCCCTAGAATTATGTAAGAGGTTGGAAGTAAGAGGTTATGACTCAGAACTACTAAATGCGGCAATAATTGAAATTGGTCAGTCACAAGCATCCACATATCATGCCAAACCCAAGAGTAAATACAGCAAGGGGATATATTATTTACAACAGAGTATACTAAACAATTTCCACAAATTGTACAAATACTCAAGAATAATTTATCATTATTATCTACTGATGATATACTAAAAGAAACAATAGGATCTTGCAAGTTTGTTTAAAAAAAAAAAAATGGTTACATTAGCCACTACACTAGCACCTACTATGGTACTAAGATCAAGAAACACCTGGTTAAATACACTAGGCAATTATAAATGTGGTGGTAGAGGTTGTCTCATTTGTGGTATGATAGATGCGAGTAGAGAATTTAGATCATCAGTAGACAATTGTAAATATAGTATTGACTTCTATGCAAATTGTAAAACCACATTTGTGGTGTATCTATTGGAGTGTTCGATTTGCCACAGTCAGTACATCTGCAAAACGACGAGACAGTTGGGCACGAGAGCACGTGAACACTTTAATGATGTCAAAAATTTCAATAAAGACTCGAGTGTTGCCCAACACTTCAATAGTGTGCACTTAACTAATGTGGATAAATTCTCGATTAAAGCTATAGATCTAGCTCAGATGCCGGTTAGGGGGGGGGGGGGGGCAATAAATACAAGATACTAGACGAAAAAAAACTCTATTGGATTTTTAAATTAAAAACGAGAGTCCCAATTGGTTTAAATAAAGAGTGGGACATAAGTTATTTTGTCTAGATTTAGGCTGCAAGAAAATTTTCCTGTGGGATCTGGGCAAAATGTGTTAATATATATCTTCAATTATGTGCTCAAACTTTTATTCATTATACATAGTTTCTTAGGGGTATGTGTTTTCACACAAACTTTTTCAGAATATTATAATTGAATAAATTATTACCCCTGTTCTAGGTGTTGGATACATAGTTGTAATATAAAGTAAGGAAAACATCAGTCTAATAATATGTAACCATCATTGTTTACCCATTAGAGCTAAAAACTGTTTAGGTTATCAGCATTAGGATTGGGATGCTGATATTTCAATATATTTCTTACCCTTACCATGGGAAGCAATGTAATGCAGGATTTGACCCACAGCATTTATAATGATATATAGGCATATTTTTCCAAAATAGAAGCATAATTATAATTTAGAATTAGACAAATAATATGCAATACTTTATCATGTACCTAGTAAATTATCTCCAAATATGTTCTTCAGCATAATTAAAATGTAGATATCTGGTATGATAACTCTGTTGACGATGTGTATTATCTTCTGTTTTTAAAGTTGTCTGTGTGTACTTTTAATTTCGTTATGTATTGGCAAATGTGAGGGCAATTGGAGCCCTATTTAAAGATGGTTTAAATACTAGGGGGCGTGAAACGCGTCAGGATACCGTCCTGTCCATGTCTGTCAAGGTTTAATTTACACAAATAAACCTGTGTTTTTCATTTGGATCCGTTGTGCAGCCTCTTTCTTGTTGATGTTGCTATTGGCGGCTGGTTCTCGCACCTTTTAGCTTTGGACTTTGCACGGATAGAGCACTGAGGGCTGTGGCAAACAACGCTTGCTGGCGGATTACGTCATCAACCCACGACACCGCATTTTCCAAGTGACCGTAAGCTGTAGCGGTTGTTTTTTTCACTTTGAAAATTACATTCTCTATCTGAATCATGAACGTTTACTTTGGACTAGACTGTCCCTTTAAGACAAAGCACAAAGTGAAGAGGTATTTAATATTCATTTAGTTTCATTGTGTTTAGCCAATCAGGCAGATGTACAGCTGTGCTTAAGTCCTACTTTTCATGACAGAATATAAAATATCAAGCAAGCATGCAATTTATAAATTGCCCTCATCTTCAACATGTTTTGTAGTAGAAATAAAGCTCTTAAAGGGACACAACCTAAATTTTTTCTTTTGTGATTCAGATAGAGCAGCAATTTTAAGCAACTTTCTAATTTACTCCTATTATCAATTTTCTTTGTTCTCTTGCTATCTTTGTCTGAAAAAGAAGGCATCTAAGATTAGGAGCCAGCCAATTTTTGGTTTAGAACTCTGGACAGCACTTGTTTATTGGTGGGTGAATTTATCCATCAATCAGCAAGGACAACCCAGGTTGTTCACCAAAAATAGGCCGGCATCTAAACTTACATTCTTGCTTTTCAAATAAAGATAACAAGAGAATGAAGAACATTTGATAATAGGCGTACATTAGAAAATTGCTGCTCTATCTGAATCACAAAATAAAAAATGTGGGTTAAGTGTCCCTTTAACAGTTAACAAAGTACTTTCAGGGAAATTAATGGGACCGATAAAAGATGGCCCACTGGAGTTTTGTGACTGGAGCCATGACAAGAGGAACAGGGTCACATGTGAGCTGTGGGGAAGATGGGTGTGGCATGGGCGGGGCCAAGGCAATCCCTGGAAACCCAGACAAGCTGCTATTTTGTTACATTTTCATATCATTATTCTTCATTATACTATTAGTTTTACCTTGAGAAGATAGATAGGAATATTACTGAAATCCACCGGAAGCTTTAGAAGAAAACGAGCTGAGAATTCTCCTGTCTAAAAGGTAAAGAAAAATATATTTTCATGTTAATTTAGGAATGAACAATATGTACCAAGCACATTCACACACTTCACTATAAAATAAAGATGTTCCACCCTCCCTAGAGAGGCCATAAAGCAAAAAAGCTGCAAACTACAGAAAACAGCTATTTTATTTGCAGGCTACAGCATTTGCTTTTTGGCATCTCTAGGGAGTCAGTAAAGTTTTTAGACAAAAACACAAAGTGTTTAATGTCATTTCAATAACAGCAGGAGACACCAATTCCGATAGAAAAACAAAATTTATGCTTACCTGATAAATGTATTTCTTTTGCGATGTACCGAGTCCACGGATTCATCCTACCTTGTGGGATATTGTCCTTCCTCACAGGAAGTAGCAAAGAGAGCACTACAGCAGAGCTGTCTATATAGCTCCCCCCTTAACTCCACTCCCCAGTCATTCGACCGAAGGTCAAGGAAGAAAAGGAGAAACTATAAGGTGCAGAGGTGACTGAAGTTTACATAAAAAAATACTGTCTGTCTTGAATAGACAGGGCGGGCCGTGGACTCAGTACATTGCAAAAGAAAGAAATCTATCAGGTAAGAATACATTTTGTTTTCTTTTGCATGACGTACCGAGTCCACAGATTCATCCTAACTTGTGGGATACCAATACCAAAGCTTTAGGACACGGATGAAGGGAGGGACAAGACAGGAACCTAAACGGAAGGCACCACTGCTTGCAAAACCTTTCTCCCAAAAATAGCCTCCGAAGAAGCAAAAGTATCAAATTTATAAAATTTTGAAAAGGCATGAAGCGACGACCAAGTCGCAGCCTTACAAATCTGTTCAACAGAAGCATCATTTTTAAAAGCCCATGTGGAAGCTACCGCTCTAGTAAAATGAGATGTAATCCTTTCAGGAGGCTGTTGTCCAGCAGTCTCATAAGCCAAACGGATGATGCTTTTCAGCCAAAAGGAAAGAGAAGACGCCGTAGCCTTTTGACCCCTACGCTTTCCAGAATAGACAACAAACAAAGAAGATGTTTGACGAAACTCTTTGGTTGCCTGCAAATAAAATTTCAAAGCACGAACCATGTCCAAGTTGTGCAACAGACGTTCCTTCTTACAAGAAGGATTAGGACACAGAGAAGGAACAACAATTTCTTGATTGATATTCCTGTTAGTAACAACCTTAGGTAGGAACCCAGGCTTGGTACGCAAAACCACCTTATCAGCATGGAACACAAGATAAGGAGAGTCACATTGTAATGCAGATAGTTCAGAAACTCTTCGAGCTGAAGAGATAGCAACTAGGAACAAAACTTTCCAAGATAAAAGCTTAATATCTATGGAATGCATGGGTTCAAACGGAACCCCCTGAAGAACTCTAAGAACTAAATTTAGACTCCATGACGGAGCAATAGGTTTAAACACAGGCTTAATTCTAACTAAAGCCTGAACATCTGGAACATCTGTCAGACTCTTGTGCAACAAAATAGACAGAGCAGATATCTGTCCCTTTAGGGAACTAGCTGATAATCGTTTCTCCAATCCCTCTTGGAGAAAAGACAAAATCCTAGGAATCCTGATTTTACTCCAGGAGAAGCCTTTGGATTCGCACCAAAAAAGATATTTACGCCATATCTTATGATAAATTTTACTGGTAACAGGCTTTCAAGCCTGAATCAAGGTATTTATGACCGACTCAGAGAAACCCTGCTTTGATAGAATCAAGCGTTCAATCTCCAAGCAGTCAGTTGCAGAGAAATTAGATTTGGATGCTTGAATGGACCTTGAATCAGAAGGTCCTGTCTCAATGGCAGAGACCATGGTGGAAGGGATGACATGTCCACCAGGTCTGCATACCAAGTCCTGCGTGGCCACGCAGGCGCTATCAAAATCACAGATGTTCTCTCCTGTTTGATTCTGGCAATCAGACGTAGAAGGAGAGGGAAAGGTGGAAACACATTAGCCAGGTTGAACGACCAGGGTACTGCTAGAGCATCTATCAGTAAAGCCTGAGGATCCCTTGACTTGGAGCTGTAACGAGGAAGTTTGGCGCTCTGACGAGACGCCATCAGATCCAACTCTGGTGTGCCCCATAGCCGAACCAGCAGAGCAAACACCTCCGGATGGAGTTCCCACTCCCCCGGATGAAAAGTCTGATGACTTAGAAAATCTGCCTCCCAGTTCTCTACACCTGGGATATAGATCGCTGACAGATGGCAAGAGTGAGCCTCTGCCCATTGGATTATCCTTGAGACCTCTATCATCGCTAAAGAACTCTTTGTTCCGCCCTGATGATTGATATAAGCCACAGTCGTGATGTTGTCCGACTGAAACCTGATGAATCTGGCCGAAGCCAGCTGAGGCCATGCCTGGAGAGCATTGAATATCGCTCTTAATTCCAGAATATTTCTCGGTAGGAGAGCCTCCTCCCAAGTCCACAAACCCTGAGCTTTCAGGGAATTCCAGAATGCACTCCAGCCCAGAAGACTGGCGTCTGTCGTCACTATAACCCATTCTGGCCCGCGGAAACACATTCCCTGGGACAGATGATCCTGTGACAACCACCAAAGAAGAGAGTCTCTGGTCTCTTGATCCAGATTTATCTGAGGAGATAAATCCACATAATCCCCATTCCACTGATTGAGCATGCATAGTTGCAGTGCTCTGTGATGCAAACGAGCAAACGGAACTATGACCATTGCCGCTACCATTAGTCCAATTACCTCCATACACTGAGTCACTGACTGCCGAGGAATGGAATGAAGAGCTCGGCAGGTGGACAAAATCTTTGATTTCCTGACCTCCGTCAGAAATATTTTCATGTCCACCGAGTCTATCAGAGTCCCTAGAAATTAAACTCTTGTGAGGGGGGAAAGAGAACTCTTTTTTTACGTTCCTTTTCCACCCGTGAGACCTTAGAAAGGCCAACACTAAGTCCGTGTGAGACTTGGCTAGTTGGAAGGACGACGCTTGAATTAGAATGTCGTCTAGATAAGGTGCCACTGCTATGCCCCGTGGCCTTAGAACCGCCAGAAGGGACCCTAGCACCTTCATGAAGATTTGCAGCGCCGTGGCCAACCCGAAAGGAAGAGCCACAGACTGATAATGCTTGTCCAGAAAGGCGAACCTGAGGAACTGGTGATGATCTTTGTGGATAGGAATGTGCAGATACGCATCCTTTAAGTCCACGGTGGTCATATATTGACCCTCCTGGATCAATGGTAAGATAGTCTGAATGGTCCCCATCTTGTAAAGATGGAACTCTTAGGAATTGGTTTAGGATCTTGAGATCCAGATTTGGTCTGAAGGTTCCCTCCTTTTTGGGAACTATAAACAGATTGGAGTAGAACCCCTGCCCCTGTTCTGCTTTTGGAACTGGGCAGATCACTCCCATGGTAAAAAGGTCTTCTACAAAGCGTAAGAACGCCTCTCTTTTTGTCGGGTTTACAGACAATTGAGAAAGATGGAACCTCCCCCTTGGAGGGGAATCCTAGAAATCTAGAAGGTATCCCTGGGTTACAATTTCTACTGCCCAGGAATCCTGAATGTCTCGTGCCCAGGCCTGAGCAAAGAGAGAGCGTCTGCCCCCTACTAGATCCGGTCCCGGATCGGGGGCTACCCCTTCATGCTGACTTAGTGGCAGCAGCAGGTTTGTTCCAAGCATGATTAGGTCTCCAGGTTGGCTTGGATTGAGCAAAGTTCCCCTCTTGCTTTGCAGCAGGGGAAGAAGTAGAGGGACCACTCTTGAAGTTTCGAAATGAACGAAAATTATTTTGTTTGTTCCTTGTCTTATTTGACTTATCCTGAGGGAGGGTATGACCCTTCCCTCCAGTAATGTCTGAAATGATCTCTTTCAATGCAGGCCCGAATAGGGTCTTACCTTTGAAAGGGATGGACAAAAGCTTAGATTTAGATGACACATCAGCTGACCCGGACTTAAGCCATAACGCTCTACGCGCTAAAATGACAAAACCTGAATTCTTAGCCGCAAATTTAGCAAGATGAAAAGCGGCGTCTGTAATAAAAGAATTAACCAACTTAACAGCCTTATTTCTGTCCAAAATATAATCTAGTGGGGTCTCCATCTGAAGAGCCTCTTCTAGAGCCTCAAAACAAAAGGCAGCTGCAATGGTTACAGGAACAATGCATGCTTTAGGTTGAAGAAGAAAACCTTGATGAACAAAACTTTTCTTTAGGAGACCCTCTAATTTTTTATCCATAGGATCAATGAAAGCACAACTGTCTTCAATAGGTATAGTTGTACGCTTAGCCAGAGTAGAAATAGCTCCCTCCACCTTAGGGACCATCTGCCATGAGTCCTTTATGGTGTCAGAAATGGGAAACATTTTCTTAAAAACAGGAGGGGGAGAGAACGGAATACCTGGTTTATCCCACTCCTTAGTAACAATGTCCGAAATCCTCTTAGGGACCGGAAACACATCAGTGTAAACAGGAACCTCTAAATATTTGTCCATTTTACACAATTTCTCTGGAACTACAATAGGGTCACAATCATCCAGAGTAGCTAAAACCTCCCTGAGCAATAAGCAGAGGTGCTCTAGTTTAAATTTAAATGCCGTCATATCTGAATCTGTCTGAGGGAACATCTTTCCTGAATCAGAAATCTCTCCCTCAGACAGCAAATCCCTCATCCCTACCTCAGAACATTGTGAGGGAATATCGGAAACGGCAACTAAAGCGTCAGAAGGCTCAGCATTTGTTCTTAACCCAGAGCTACTGCCCTTCTCTTGCAACCCAGGCAGCTTAGATAAAACCTATGTGAGGGTAGTATTCATAAATGAAGCCATATCTTGCAAGGTGAAAGAATTAGACGCACTAGAAGTACTCGGCGTCGCTTGTGCGGGCGTTACTGGTTGTGACACTTGGGGAGAACTAGATGGCAAAACCTGATTTCCTTCTGTCTGAGAATCATCTAATGCCAAACTTTTAGAAGTCAAAATATGCTGTTTGCAATTTATAGACATATCAGTACAAGTGGGACAAATTCTAAGAGGGGGTTCCACAATGGCTTCTAAACAAATTGAACAATGAGTTTCCTCAGTGTCAGACATGTTTAACAGACTAGTAATAAAGCAAGCAAGCTTGGCAAACACGTTATTTAATGAAAAAAAAAAACACAATTTGCAAAAATGGTACTGTGCCTTTAAGAGAAAAAAGGCATACACAAACTGCAAAACAGATTAAAATTGCTTTAATTTTTCTGAAATTTTAATAGTGTACCCACTAAGCTTTAGAAAGATTGCACCACAAGTTAATAAGCAATAAACCCCGAAATGAAAAAAAAACGGAATGAAATATGTCTAAAACCGGTTAAAACCCCCTAAAGCACCTTGCCACAGCTCTGCTGTGGCCCTACCTGCCCTTAGGAAGCGATAATATGGGGTTTAAAGCTTCAATTAGTCCCTCAGAAGACTCTCAGGACCTCAGGAGAAGTTGCTTGCTGCTTGTAAATGTAGGCCCCACCCACCTCAATCGATGTTGCTGGGGCCTACACAAAACTAACAAACCCTGCCTGAAAGCCACGTGGGTTATAAACAACCCCAAAGAACCCTCAAGCAAACCCATAAAACAGAAAACGTTACTCCCAGACACAAAAACGTTTGTCCCAAATTCACATAAACTGAGTGCCCACAAAAAATTAACCCTTTATGCAAGCTAGTAAAAACCTCTGGTAACACTAGGATTACTGCTTACCCTTCCCCTAATGGGGACACTGTCAGCCTTTCTGAGTTAACACAGTCACTGCAGAAAATATGACTGAACATACCTCATTGCTGTATAGCAAGAAACAGTTCCTCACACGGAAGTTTTCCTGTACTCCTCAGCTTCTGTGGGAACAGCAGTGGACCTTAGTTACAAATGCTAAGATCATCATCCTCCAGGCAGAAATCTTCATCTATGTCCTGCCTGAGAGTAAATAGTACAACACCGGTACCATTTAAAAATAACAAACACTTGATTGAAGATAAAATAAAACTAACAGTTTAACACCTCTTCTCTTTACTCTTCCTGCTTAGAGCCAGCAAAGGAGAATGACTGGAGGGTGGAGTTAAGGGGGGAGCTATATAGACAGCTCTGCTGTGGTGCTCTCTTTGCTACTTCCTGTCAGGAAGGACAATATCCCACAAGTTAGGATGAATCCGTGGACTCGTTACATCATGCAAAAGAAATAAGTAACATTTATAAATAATAGAACATGTTTTAATATTGCAAAGTATTTCACTGCACCTCCCAGCTACTTCATAAAGCCACCCGACTGGCAACATTTTCTTTGGATTACACAAAGTATAGCTTGGTAGACTCAGCAGCAACAATGCACTACTGGGAGATAGCTGGTGATTGGTGACATTGGTGTGTTTAGCTAGCGGCCAGTAGTGCACTGCTGCTCCTGTGCCTACTGTTCCACAAAGGATAATTTGCAAATAGAGGTCAATTGAAAATTTGTTTCAAATTGGACCCTCTATCTGAATTATGAAAGTTTAAAAGGACAGTTAACTTGAACATTGTTATTGTTTTAAAAAATAGATAATCCATTTATTACCCATTCCCCAGTTTTGCACAACCAACACCATTATATAAATATACTGCCCCCTGACTCATAAATAATTCCAGGGGAGTGAACACATTGTTTTCTATATGGCACACGTGAACTAGCACAGTCTAGCTGTGAAAAACTGTTAAAATGCACTGAGCAGCCTTCAAGGGCTTAGACATTAGTATTCTAGTCTCCCTAAGTTTACCAAGAGAACAAAAGCAAATCTGATGATAAAAGCAAATTGGAAAGTTGTTTAAAATTGCATGCCCATGAAAGTTTAATTTTGGCTAGACTGCCCCTTTAATGTTGACTTTACTGTCCTTTAAAATAAGGAAAGTAAAAGCCATAATAAAAATTGTAACCAACAAAAAAGGGTTTCCAGTCTATTACAGAATGTGTATAGTTCATGGCATTTGCAGAAACCTCAGGGCAAGCAAGTTTAAGAGACAGACGTGCACAAGCCTTTCAGGAAATTAACGGGGCGCTGTATAATAAGCCTGTTTTATAAAATCCAGACATGACAACAGACTACTGAGTGTCACAAACAGATGCTCCTGATGTGGATTTAGGTCACAGTTGTTTCAGAGAGTGTTGTATCTAAGCAAAGTATCTAGCAGTAAAATCTCCAGTGCAATTACCATGAGACTAGTTAAAAACATACAGGCTCTTTCTACAGACCACCATGACCCATTCAGCTGGAAGTTTTATCAAGGATAGAAAGACTTTTTTTAAATTGTGCTAACACAGGGTTCTTCCCAAAGACCCAGTGCCATGTTAACGCATTCCTATTTTTATGCTTTTTCTGAAGTAATATACAAGATAGCTGCAATTATTGGAAGCATGACTAAAATAAGTACATACTTTATTCCTGATCGTAGTCAAACTTTTAGAGCCTTGCAAAAAGTATCAACACACACACACACTACACACTTTCATACACACACACCACACACACTACACACTGTCATACAATACACACACAAACACACACTGTCATACAATACACACACAAACACACACTGTCATACAATACACACACAAACACACACTGTCATACAACACACACAAACACACACTGTCATACAACACACACACCACACACTGTCATACAACAGACACACACACCGTCATACAACAGACACACACACACCACACACTGTCATACAACAGACACACACACACCACACACTGTCATACAACACACACACCACACACCGTCATACAACAGACACACACACACCACACACTGTCATACAACAGACACACACACTGTCATACAACACACAGTCATACAACACACAGTCATACAACACACAGTCATACAACACACACACACACACAGACACAGTCATACAACACACACACACACAGACACACACTGTAATACAACACACATACCACACACTGTCATACAACACACACAAGCACCACACACACTCTCATACTGTCATACAACACACACAGGCACCACACACACTCTCATACAACACACACTGTCATACACCACACACACTGTCATACAACACACACACTGTCATACAACACACACACTGTCATACAACACACACACAAACATCACACACACTTTCATAAAGCACACACACAAAACACACACACACACTGTCATACAATACACACACCACACACTGTCATAGAACACACACTGAAACACCACATACCACACACTGTCATACAACACACACACTCTCATACTGTCATACAACACACACAAACACGACATTGTCATACAACACACACACTCTCATACAACACACACACAATCTCATACAACACACACACTCTCATAAAGCACACACAGTCATACAACACACACAAGTAACACACACACAAACACCATACACTGCCATACAACACACACACTCATACACCATACAGTGCCATACACCACACACACTGTCATACAACACACACACACTATGTCATACACACACACAAACATCACACACAACACACGCACTATGTCATACACACACAAACATCACACACACACACAACACACACACACTGTCATACAACATACACACACAAACACCACACAAATACAACATACACACCATCACCACACATACTCTCATACAATACACACACACACACACACCTTATCACCACACACACTCTCATACAACACACACACCATCACCACACACACTCTCAAACACATACACCATCACCACACACACTCTCATACAACACACACACACCATCACCACACATACTCTCATACAACACGCACACCATCACCACACACACTCTCATACAACACGCACACCATCACCACACACACTCTAATACAACACACACACACCATCCACACATACTCTCATACAACACACACACCATCACCACACATACTCTCATACAACACACACACCATCACCACACATACTCTCATACAACACACACACCATCACCACACACACTCTCAAACACATACACCATCACCACACACACTCTCATACAACACACACACACCATCACCACACATACTCTCATACAACACGCACACCATCACCACACACACTCTCATACAACACGCACACCATCACCACACACACTCTCATACAACACACACACACCATCCACACATACTCTCATACAACACACACACCATCACCACACATACTCTCATACAACACACACACACCATCACCACACACACTGTCATACAACACACACATATAACACACACACACACTCTCATACAAGACACACAAACACCACACACACTCTCATACAACACACACACCATCACCACACACACTCTCATACAACACACACACCATCACCACACACACTCTCATACAACACACACACCATCACCACACACACTCTCATACAACACACACACCATCACCACACACACTCTCATACAACACACACACAAACTCCACACACATACAGCATATACACACACACCACACATACATACAATACACACCATCACCACACATACTGTCATACAACACACACACACAGTCATACAACACACACACACAAACACCACAGACATATAACACACACACACACTCATAGAAAACACACAAACACCACACACACTCTCATACAACACACACACCATCACCACACACACTCTCATACAACACACCCTGTCATACAACATATACACAAACACCACACACATACAACATACACACACACCACACATACATACAATACACACTATCACCACACATACTGTCATACAACACACAATCATACAACACACACACATATAACACACACACCACACACACTCTCATACAAAACACAAACACAGCACACACACTCTCATACAACACACACACACATCACCACACACACTCTCATACAACACACCCTGTCATACAACATATACACAAACACCACACACATACAACATACACACACACCACACATACTGTCATACAACACACACAGTCATACAACACACACACACACACAAACAACACACACATATAACACACACACCACACACACTCTCATAAAACACACACAGACAAACACCACACACACTCTCATACAACACACACACCATCACCACTCACACTCTCATACAACATATACACAAACACCACACACATACAACACACACATCATCACCACACATACTCTCATACAACACACACACCATCACCACACATACTCTCATACAACACACACACCATCACCACACATACTCTCATACAACACACACACACACCATCACCGCACATACTTTCATACAACACACACACACACCATCACCGCACATACTCTCATACAACACACACACACACCATCACCGCACATACTTTCATACAACACACACTCTCACCACGCATACTCTCATACAACACACTCTCATACAACACACACAACCTCACCAAACACACCATCACCACATGCACACATACAACACTCACACATACAACACACACACACACACACCATCACCACACACACACTCATACAACACACACACTCATACAACACACACCATCACCACACACACACACTCATACAACACACACCATCACCACACACTCATACAACACACACCATCACACAAACATCACACACACTCTCATACAATTTTTTGAATTTCTAGTAACCACATCTGTAAAGATGGAGGCTCTACCTTCTTCCACAAGTGTGGGATCAGTTGTGCACTGTTCACTATCAGTTGAAAGTCTCAGATGGAGCATCATTTTAAATTTTGGGGTTAAATAGAAATAATAAAGGGTCTAAATCAACTTTAGAAAGACTGAACTTTAGTGCAAGACTACCAGATGTGGTAATAGATCCCTCATCAAATAAAAATATTTTAATGTCAAGTCAACATAATTGGGTCTCAGAAAAAACTGAAAATAATAATATTCCAAGGCAGACAGGCTGGGTTGTAGAGGTGTTCTCCAAACTTGTCAAAAGATTGTAGCTCTATAATTCCTGTCCTCACTACAATTTCCTACCACTTAAAATCAGTATCTCAAAGAGAAAAGCCGATTCTCACTGAGGCCGAAATAATCAAAACTTTGCGGGTAAAATAACCACATGAGGAGGGCGAAGCTAACTGCTGTGGAATCCCCTCTCAATTGAGGAAAATTTTTTTAAATACGAGAACTTTCATACTGTCCTCCCAATTCTCATAAATTTTTTTATATATTTGTGGATCTTCACACCTTTACACGCAAATTAACACTTCAAAAATTGTTTGTGAACAAAAAACTTAAAGAGAATAAGATTAAATTTTCAGATTCACAATTGATTTTAACAGATTCTATGCCAGCCAATAGGAACACTCCATGTGTGGTGTCTAATGTAGACAATTTGACAACACATCTATTTGATAAATTCATACACACATCAGTTAAGAACAAGTCCAATTTCAACCCCACCAATATACCCAACCAATATATAGAACTATATCATATGGTGCTTGAAGATTTAGAAAAAATGTCTAAAAAACAAAATAAAAAGAAACATTTTATGAACTTTGGTAGAGGAAAGCTTTAATAAGTTTACAGAACAACTCAAATAGTATTAGTCGTGACGCAGACAAGGGGGGTGGAACTGTAATTCAAGATATAGGTGACTATCTTAAGGAAGCAAAAATAATTTTGGGCGACACCGACTACTACCATATATTACCAAAAGATCCCACTCCTATTTTTCTTCAGACATACTCCACTTTGATTGACAAGAGGGCCAGTTTGGGTATTCTAAATAAAACCGAAAAGGATTTTCTGAAAGTTTCTATTCCGAGTATAGCCCACTATTATCATCTGCCCAAGGTCCATAAGGACATTCACAATCCACCCGGCCGCCCCATTATTGCAGGCATTGGTAATTTGACGTATAATTTATCATACTATATTGACCAATTTTTACAAAAATTTGTGATTATGTTACCATTTTACATCAGAGACAGTACCCATCTCTTACAATTAATTAGTCAGATTTCCATCACAGATAGCAAATTACTATGGATCACCTGTGACGTGAGTTCTCTATACTCTAACATCAATTGCCATCTGGGCATTTTTAGCTATCTCACATTTTTTAGAGCAAGATATTTATTTACATAATTCCCAGAAATCATTTATTCTCGAGAGCATTGACTACATTTTAAAACATAGTTATTTTATTTTCCAGTAAAGGGTACGGCCATGGGGACCAGGTTCGCCCCTAGTTTTCCAAATATTTTCATGTTTTGTTTTTTTGAAGAGAGGTATATTTACACCAATGCACTTTTAGGGCAAACCTGGATCTTCTATGGTCATTACATTGACGATTTGATTATAATTTGGGACGGTGATCAAACAACACCTGATATATTTATTTCATATTTGAACCAAAACAATATGGGTTTAAGTTTTACTGCAAACATACAGACCCAATACATAGAATACTTAGATCCGGTTCTGAGTTGGGGTGAATCCAATACCATTGAATCAAACACTTTCTTCAAAGAAGTAGATAGTAACAGTTTCCTGGATTTTAGAAGCAAACACCGTAAAAGCTGGATTAGAAATATACCTTAGAGTCAATTTAGACGTATTAGAAGAAATTGCACTAGATTAGATATATTTTTAGAACAGAGTCAAGTTAATACCAGAGGTTTTTAGAAAAAGGTTATCCCACACAACTGTTAGACCAAGCATTAAATAAGGCCAAAAACTTAGATAGAACAACCATGCTTCAGACCAATACCAATTCTTCTAATAACTCCAATAAATATCCATTATTATTCATCAGTTCAGGATAGATTCAGACACAAATCACTGATAAATTCATTGATACATTTTTTACTCTTGGATTCATTTTATATTATGCATATATGAGAAGTTAGTTGATTTTATTGTATCTTTAGAAATATGTTTTTGATACAATTGTATATTGAGGTGTTATCCATTCAACAAATGAATGTTAAATTACAAAATCCATTTCAATTTCGGACTGACACAGTGTGTGTTGATTGGAGCTGATTAATGACAACTTCCTGTTTTATTTGAAAATGTGTATATAATGTGGGCAATTAGGCCTTTTTGTATATGTATTTTTATTGTCTGATGAAACGACCATTGTAACGGTCGGGAAACGCGTTGCAGAGAGACACAAACGACATTAAACATTTGTTTTTAAGATACTTCCTGGAAGTTCTCTTTTTCATATATACACAAACTGATTTGGTTCAGCAGTATATACTCCTCTTTTTCCTGAGACTGTGTTTGGAGACACCCCACGTCCTGGGTGGCACATCTATAGAAAATAATGTCAATTTCTTCCAGTCCAGAGCTGTTGGTTCCTATCCCAGTGTACTAACCACTGGAAGTGTTAGCCCGCTCGTGAGCACTGGTCACAGTACGGTGCAACAATATCTGGTGAGCCCCATTACATTTTGCATGTTCATATACCTATTTGGCTGAAATACACTATGAGGCGTCCTCTTCTTTTGTTCTCTGCTCTGTAGATCACCCTCAACACCGGGATTATAAGCGGAGCAGCCTTTTTATTACATACTTATATCTCATCTTTTGAAAAATAGGAATTGTACGCTCAACTTTGGACTATCACGGATATTACGAATTTTATCTGTAGAGAACATTCTACTAACAAAGTTATTTTTGTCAGTTACCATTTTTGTTTTACAAATTATTACATTGTTTGCGGTTTTATTTCATTTTATTAAATTTTTTTCACATTTCTTTTGTGTGATTTTTGCATTACATTTTTTGGTGCGCCCCCAATTTAGGATACCCTTTGGGTTATTCCTTTTTGTTGCCGTGGAATACAGTTGCATGGAGCTCCTGAACTAAACCTACTTTTAAAGAATTCAGCTGACTTTGAAAAAAGTCAAAGAGTCAAAATTTGCTCCTGATACTTTCCTGGCAGAGCCTTAACATAATCAGGAGAAAACATAATTTATGTAAGAACTTACCTGATAAATTCATTTCTTTCATATTAGCAAGAGTCCATGAGCTAGTGACGTATGGGATATACATTCCTACCAGGAGGGGCAAAGTTTCCCAAACCTCAAAATGCCTATAAATACACCCCTCACCACACCCACAATTCAGTTTAACGAATAGCCAAGAAGTGGGGTGATAAAAAAGTGCGAAAGCATATAAAATAAGGAATTGGAATAATTGTGCTTTATACAAAATCATAACCACCACAAAAAAAGGGCGGGCCTCATGGACTCTTGCTAATATGAAAGAAATGAATTTATCAGGTAAGTTCTTACATAAATTATGTTTTCTTTCATGTAATTAGCAAGAGTCCATGAGCTAGTGACGTATGGGATAATGATTACCCAAGATGTGGATCTTTCCACACAAGAGTCACTAGAGAGGGAGGGATAAAATAAAGACAGCCAATTCCTGCTGAAAATAATCCACACCCAAAATAAAGTTTAATGAAAAACATAAGCAGAAGATTCAAACTGAAACCACTGCCTGAAGTACTTTTCTACCAAAAACTGCTTCAGAAGAAGAAAATACATCAAAATGGTAGAATTTAGTAAAAGTATGCAAAGAGGACCAAGTTGCTGCTTTGCAAATCTGATCAATCGAAGCTTCATTCCTAAACGCCCAGGAAGTAGAAACTGACCTAGTAGAATGAGCTGTAATCCTCTGAGGCGGAGTTTTACCCGACTCAACATAGGCAAGATGAATTAAAGATTTCAACCAAGATGCCAAAGAAATGGCAGAAGCTTTCTGGCCTTTTCTAGAACCGGAAAAGATAACAAATAAACTAGAAGTCTTTCGGAGAGACTTAGTAGCTTCAACATAATATTTCAAAGCTCTACCAACATCCAAAGAATGCAACGATTTCTCCTTAGAATTCTTAGGATTAGGACATAATGAAGGAACCACAATTTCTCTACTAATGTTGTTGGAATTCACAACTTTAGGTAAAAATTCAAAAGAAGTTCGCAACACCACCTTATCCTGATGAAAAATCAGAAAAGGAGACTCACAAGAAAGAGCAGATAATTCAGAAACTCTTCTGGCAGAAGAGATTGCCAAAAGGAACAAAACTTTCCAAGAAAGTAATTTAATGTCCAATGAATGCATAGGTTCAAACGGAGGAGCTTGAAGAGCCCCCAGAACCAAATTCAAACTCCAAGGAGGAGAAATTGACTTAATGACAGGTTTTATACGAACCAAAGCTTGTACAAAACAATGAATATCAGGAAAAATAGCAATCTTTCTGTGAAAAAGAACAGAAAGAGCAGAGATTTGACCTTTCAAGGAACTTGCGGACAAACCCTTATCTAAACCATCCTGAAGAAACTGTAAAATTCTCGGTATTCTAAAAGAATGCCAAAAAAAAAAGATGAGAAAGACACCAAGAAATATAAGTCTTCCAGACTCTATAATATATCTCTCTAGATACAGATTTACGCGCCTGTAACATAGTATTAATCACAGAGTCAGATAAACCTCTTTGACCAAGAATCAAGCGTTCAATCTCCATACCTTTAAATTTAAGGATTTCAGATCCTGATGGAAAAAAGGACCTTGCGACAGAAGGTCTGGTCTTAACGGAAGAGTCCACGGTTGGCAAGAGGCCATCCGGACAAGATCCGCATACCAAAACCTGTGAGGCCATGCCGGAGCTACCAGCAGAACAAACGAGCATTCCTTCAGAATCTTGGAGATTACTCTTGGAAGAAGAACTAGAGGCGGAAAGATATAGGCAGGATGATACTTCCAAGGAAGTGATAATGCATCCACTGCCTCCGCCTGAGGATCCCGGGATCTGGACAGATACCTGGGAAGTTTCTTGTTTAGATGAGACACCATCAGATCTATTTCTGGAAGTTCCCACATTTGAACAATCTGAAGAAATACCTCTGGGTGAAGAGACCATTCGCCCGGATGCAACGTTTGGCGACTGAGATAATCCGCTTCCCAATTGTCTACACCTGGGATATGAACCGCAGAGATTAGACAGGAGCTGGATTCCGCCCAAACCAAAATTCGAGATACTTCTTTCATAGCCAGAGGACTGTGAGTCCCTCCTTGATGATTGATGTATGCCACAGTTGTGACATTGTCTGTCTGAAAACAAATGAACGATTCTCTCTTCAGAAGAGGCCAAAACTGAAGAGCTCTGAAAATTGCACGGAGTTCCAAAATATTGATCGGTAATCTCACCTCCTGAGATTCCCAAACTCCTTGTGCCGTCAGAGATCCCCACACAGCTCCCCAACCTGTGAGACTTGCATCTGTTGAAATTACAGTCCAGGTCGGAAGCACAAAAGAAGCCCCCTGAATTAAACGATGGTGATCTGTCCACCACGTTAGAGAGTGTCGTACAATCGGTTTTAAAGATATTAATTGAGATATCTTTGTGTAATCCTTGCACCATTGATTCAGCATACAGAGCTGAAGAGGTCGCATGTGAAAACGAGCAAAGGGGATCGCGTCCGATGCAGCAGTCATAAGACCTAGAATTTCCATGCATAAGGCTACCGAAGGGAATGATTGTGACTGAAGGTTTCGACAAGCTGAAATCAATTTTAGACGTCTCTTGTCTGTTAAAGACAGAGTCATGGACACTGAATCTATCTGGAAACCCAGAAAGGTTACCCTTGTCTGAGGAATCAATGAACTTTTTGGTAAATTGATCCTCCACCATGATCTTGAAGAAACAACACAAGTCGATTCGTATGAGATTCTGCTAAATGTAAAGACTGAGCAAGTACCAAGATATCGTCCAAATAAGGAAATACCACAATACCCTGTTCTCTGATTACAGACAGAAGGGCACCGAGAACCTTTGTAAAAATTCTTGGAGCTATAGCTAGGCCAAACGGCAGAGCCACAAACTGGTAATGCTTGTCCAGAAAAGAGAATCTCAGGAACTGATAATGATCTGGATGAATCGGAATATGCAGATATGCATCCTGTAAATCTATTGTGGACCTATAATGCCCTTGCTGAACAAAAGGCAAGATAGTCCTTACAGTTACCATTTTGAACGTTGGTATCCTTACATAACGATTCAATATTTTTAGATCCAGAACTGGTCTGAAGGAATTCTCCTTCTTTGGTACAATGAAGAGATTTGAATAAAACCCCATCCCCTGTTCCGGAACTGGAACTGGCATAATTACTCCAGCCAACTCTAGATCTGAAACACAATTCAGAAATGCTTGAGCTTTCACTGGATTTACTGGGACACGGGAAAGAAAAAATCTCTTTGCAGGAGGTCTCATCTTGAAACCAATTCTGTACCCTTCTGAAACAATGTTCTGAATCCAAAGATTGTGAACAGAATTGATCCAAATTTCTTTGAAAAAACGTAACCTGCCCCCTACCAGCTGAGCTGGAATGAGGGCCGCACCTTCATGTGGACTTAGAAGCAGGCTTTGCCTTTCTAGCAGGCTTGGATTTATTCCAGACTGGAGATGGTTTCCAAACTGAAACTGCTCCTGAGGATGAAGGATCAGGCTTTTGTTCTTTGTTGAAACAAAAGGAACGAAAACAATTATTAGCCCTGTTTTTACCCTTAGATTTTTTATCCTGTGGTAAAAAAATTCCTTTCCCACCAGTAACAGTTGAGATAATAGAATCCAACTGAGAACCAAATAATTTGTTACCCTGGAAAGAAATGGAAAGTAGAGTTGATTTAGAAGCCATATCAGCATTCCAAGTCTTAAGCCATAAAGCTCTTCTAGCTAAAATAGCTAGAGACATAAACCTGACATCAACTCTGATAATATCAAAAATGGCATCACAGATAAAATTATTAGCATGCTGAAGAAGAAGAATAATATTATGAGAATCATGATCTGTTACTTGTTGCGCTAAAGTTTCCAACCAAAAAGTTGAAGCTGCAGCAACATCAGCCAATGATATAGCAGGTCTAAGAAGATTACCTGAACACAGATAAGCTTTTCTTAGAAAGGATTCAATTTTCCTATCTAAAGGATCCTTAAACGAAGTACCATCTGCCGTAGGAATAGTAGTACGTTTAGCAAGGGTAGAAATAGCCCCATCAACTCTAGGGATTTTGTCCCAAAATTCTAATCTGTCAGACGGCACAGGATACAATTGCTTAAAACGTTTAGAAGGAGTAAATGAATTACCCAATTTATCCCATTCTTTGGAAATTACTTCAGAAATAGCATTAGGAACAGGAAAAACTTCTGGAATAACCACAGGAGATTTAAATACCTTATCCAAACGTTTAGAATTAGTATCAAGAGGACCAGAATCCTCTATTTCTAAAGCAATTAGTACTTCTTTAAGTAAAGAACGAATAAATTCCATTTTAAATAAATATGAAGATTTATCAGCATCAATCTCTGAGACAGAATCCTCTGAACCAGAAGAGTCATCAGAATCAGAATGATGATGTTCATTTAAAAATTCATCTGTAGGGAGAGAAGTTTTAAAAGATTTTTTATGTTTACTAGAAGGAGAAATAACAGACATAGCCTTCTTGATGGATTCAGAAACAAAATCTCTTATGTTATCAGGAACATTCTGCACCTTAGATGTTGAAGGAACTGCAACAGGCAATGGTACATTACTAAAGGAAATATTATCTGCATTAACAAGTTTGTCATGACAATTAATACAAACAACAGCCGGAGGAATAGCTACCAAAAGTTTACAGCAGATACACTTAGCTTTGGTAGTTCCAGCACTAGACAGCGATTTTCCTGAAGTATCTTCTGACTCAGATGCAACGTGAGACATCTTGCAATATGTAAGAGAAAAAACATAAAAGCAAAAGCAAAATTGATCAAATTCCTTAAATGACAGTTTCAGGAATGAGAAAAAATGCCAAAGAACAAGCTTCTAGCAACCAGAAGCAATGAAAAATGAGACTTAAATAATGTGGAGACAAAAGCGACGCCCATATTTTTTTAGCGCCAAATAAGACGCCCACATTATTTGGCGCCTAAATGCTTTTGGCGCCAAAAATGACGCCACATCCGGAACGCCGACATTTTTGGCGCAAAAGAACGTCAAAAAATGACGCAACTTCCGGCGACACGTATGACGCCGGAAACGGAAAAGATTTTTTGCGCCAAAAAAGTCAGCGCCAAGAATGACGCAATAAAATGAAGCATTTTCAGCCCCCGCGAGCCTAACAGCCCACAGGGAAAAAAGAGTCAAATTTTTTAAGGTAAGAAAAAATGATTGATTCAAATGCATTATCCCAAATATGAAACTGACTGTCTGAAAATAAGAAATGTTGAACATTCTGAGTCAAGGCAAATAAATGTTTGAATACATATATTTAGAACTTTATAAACAAAGTGCCCAACCATAGCTTAGAGTGTCACAGAAAATAAGATTTACTTACCCCAGGACACTCATCTACATGTTTGTAGAAAGCCAAACCAGTACTGAAACGAGAATCAGCAGAGGTAATGGTATATAAATAAGAGTATATCGTCGATCTGAAAAGGGAGGTAAGAGATGAATCTCTACGACCGATAACAGAGAACCTATGAAATAGACCCCGTAGAAGGAGATCACTGCATTCAAATAGGCAATACTCTCCTCACATCCCTCTGACATTCACTGCACGCTGAGAGGAAAACCGGGCTCCAACCTGCTGCGGAGCGCATATCAACGTAGAATCTAGCACAAACTTACTTCACCACCTCCATAGGAGGCAAAGTTTGTAAAACTGAATTGTGGGTGTGGTGAGGGGTGTATTTATAGGCATTTTGAGGTTTGGGAAACTTTGCCCCTCCTGGTAGGAATGTATATCCCATACGTCACTAGCTCATGGATTCTTGCTAATTACATGAAAGAAAATTGAGATTATGCTATGCACCATAGTAAAGGAGGAAGGCGAGCTCGAGTGAGACACATTCATCCATATTACAAGCCTACCTTGGAGATTAACCGAATAAACTTATCAGCAATACCGCAGCACACCAGAGGGTCAGGGCTCCGCTCCGGAGTCTGAGCTACATTACAGGAAACAGAATCGAACAGGATTCGGACAGAAATCGGTGTGGGAAAGTGCCCTGAAAGTAGATCAACAGAGACAAGCCATAAAAGGCAAGGGCAGCACAAGTGATGAGTAGCGACATCTTCATACTCACATAACACACACTGTTCAGGGGTATCCGGCACTTCATCCCACCGTCTATCGCCAAACAGCATTCAGAGGCTAGCCGGCGCTACAGCGCATACAGAGGGGGACCTCCTCTCTGCGAGAGTCGTCATTTTTGGTTCATTCCATTACTGAAAATCCCTTCTGTTTACTGTCGCCACAGGGACCTGGGAAAGTTTGAACATCAGCTGGCATACTTACCTGGTGACAAACCGCAAGTATACAGTCACTTTTCAGCTACATAAAAAACGCCAACAGGGCTAACTAAGAAGGGAATTTTGGCAGGAAAATTCGCCATTTTCATCCCCCACTTCGCAATTAAAGCTGCTTCACTACTATAGCAGCACAATTGAATGCTAATATTGTACTAGTTTTGGAGTTTAGGCTTTATATTGCTACACATAATATCAGCATTAAACACACTATCTTTGAGAACGGTCTGCATACGACGCAGTACAGCATACCAAGGAACAGGGGAAATAAACATACAGAACAGTTTGCTAGCAACAAAAGATAAGATCATCAGACAACTACTGTATTATTACAGCCTGCAGACCTTTCTTCAAACAATTTTACCACAGAGCTTTATACCTGTATTTAGCTTAAAGGGACAGTATACACCAGAATTTTTATTGTTTTAAAAGATAGATAATCCCTTTATTACCCATTTCCCAGTTTTGCATAACTAACACATTTATAATAATATACTTTTAACCTCTGTGATTATTTTTTATCTAAGCCTCTGCAAACTGCCCCTTTTTTCAGTTCTTTTGACAGACTTGCAGTCTAACCAATCAGTGCCTGCTCCCAGGTAACTTCTCGTACACGAGTACAGTGTTATCTATATGAAATATGTGAACTAACACCCTCTAGTGGTGAAAAACTGTTAAAATGCAATCTGAAAGAGGTGGGCTTCAAGGTCTAAGAAATTAGCATATGAACCTCCTAGGTTAAGCTTTCAACTAAGAATACCAAGAGAACAAAGCAAATTTGGTGATAAAAGTAAATTGGAAAATTGTTTAAAATTACATGCTCTGTCTGAATCATGAAAGTTTATTTTTGGCCTAGACTGTACCCAAGTTTAAAAAGGCTCTCTCCCTGCATTAGGAAGCAACCACACTAGCAGCCCAAGAAGGGTTTCTCTTTAAGGTGATAACTAAGTACATAGGTTGATCCTGCCGACAAAGAGTGCTAATTTGTTTTCAGGAACATAAGTCTGCTGTATCGACTTCTATACAAGATACAAGGAAAACAGCAGAGTCAGGAACAAGCCAGGGATCAGGAACCAGGAAGGACGTCAGGCAGCCAGGTAATACACAGGAACTCTCACATACAGGTCTGAGACAACGCCAAGGCAAAGCATACTGAACAGAGGCCCTTTAAATAATAAGTGATGACATCACAATTCTGAGACTGCATCCTGTCTCACATGGATGATGCACACCAGTCTGGCCATAAAAGGAAGTTCAGGAAATGAGCAGCATCCCCGACAATGCACCAAAGTCAGGAAGAAAGGTGAGTAAAATGGCTGCCAGCAGCACATGGCAAACAAAACAGGGAAAAACCCTGACACCATCAATGAACTTTTTAACAATTGATACCATCAGGGAACACATCATTATTATTATTCTTCAATAGAATCCACAGAGCCCTAACTAAACCCCCTACTGGAAATAATGCGAGGGACATCATAGTCAAAATGCATTACTATCACATTAAGTAAAAAAAGATAGTCCAAGAGTCCAGTAAACATAAGAGACTTGAATTCCAAGGATCTGTGATACAGATATTCACCGATCTTTCACCAATAACTCTGAGGACAAGGAGACACTTAAAATTGGTTCTGTCTGCCTTGCAACAGAAACAAATACGATACAGGTGGGCCTTCCCATTTAAATTAGTGTTTAACCACAAGAACAATACAAGCAGCTGCTCTTCCCTGATGGAAGGTCTTTCCCTGCTAACAAAACTCAAAATCACTTCTGTACCACCAAAACCATTACCACAAAGAAATCCTCGAAGATCAATAGAAAGAACCTGGACACGGGTACAGAAACCAAATCAGAATAAAAAAGCGTGCCAGAGTTTTGTGGCTACAGATGACCAATCCTCCCAACTGGATGACAACACATGAATATTTACATGGAACTTTACCAGATCAAGATGCCCCTGTGGGGACTAAAAGATAATCTTCTAGATTTCCGAGGTTCTACTACATACTTTATACTACTTGCTTTAGGATAGTATACATGATGAACTACATTTCTGAACTTTCTTGTTCTACTGATGGTTTTGATGGAAAAATGTTACATATATACGCATCTAGTGCTGAAACTATTTCTATAATCCATATCTAAGTCACCGTACTACTTGTTTCACTCTATCCCATTACTGACAACACTTTCCCCTTCTTTATCCAGCGACATCTCTAACTTCAATAGTCGTACACAAGTAAGGAAGTGACTGAAACTTACTATTTACTGCTCTAAATACAGACCACTCATCGCCTTACTCCACTTCTTAATATCTCAATGCTTATCCACCCTTTTCACTAACCCGTATTCTTACCACCTCCATACTCTCCCCATCCATACTCCTCTCCCTCTCCAATTCCTTCTCTTCCCTCTTTAATGCCCCCCAACCTGACACTCCATCACATTTAACAAGGATTATTATTGTTTTTGGCTAGAAAGCCACATAGTTCACAGCAAATGTTTATTTTATACTTCCAATTTATGTATATTCACTTAATTTTATTTAAATTGCACATGTAAACATTAGATTGCTATTTTTGTCAATTAATCTTCAGCTCTCAGAAATGCCAAGGTAACAAGGATCCATATTCAATACAGAGGGGGCTTGGTTGCCGACAGGTTGATGAGTCAGACTGTCTTACATCCCAGATACCATTAGCCGAAATCACCTAGAATACCACTATGGCTCTTAAAATTATAACTCATAATGTGCGGGGATTACCATGTCAAAAAGGAAAAAAGCACTAAATGAATATAACAGATTAAAGGCTCATATAATCCTGTTACAGGAGAAACACTTCACTAAAAACACTACACCCAAATATTGGGACAAAGCCTTTCCCACTCAATATCATGCTACTAGCAACAACAAAAAACTGTGGAGTCTCTATATTAATACATTTATCACTAAATTTCCAGGAAGATGAGGCCTGGATTGACAGCCAGGGGCACTATATTATACTTAGAGGAAAAATTCACGGTACATTGGTTGCCATAGGAAATGTATATGCATCCAATGAAGCACAACACAAATTCTTAGCTAAGATCAGCAAAATGATCACACTTTGGAAGAGATATAGGCTTATACTAGGAGGGGACTTTAACTAAGTGGTTGATAGCAAATGGGATAGATCCAGTGTAGCGGGGGGGGGGGGGGTAGAGTCGTCAAGGAAGAATTTACTTGACTTTTTAATTGACCATAATCTGATTGATTGCTGGAGATCGCTTCATAGGGGCGAAAAAGATTATACATTTTATTCCTCACCACATGGCTCTCACGATTATATTATATATTAATCAGCCAAACAATGCAGCCACTACTTTTGACAGCACAAACTATAGATATTGCATGGTCTGACCATGCAATAGTCACTACTAAGCTCACAGGTATACTTAATCCCAATAGACCAAAGTCTTGGGCATTAAACCCAACTCTCCTGAGAGATCCATTGTTCCTAAAATCCCTGAAAGACAATCTCCATCATTTTCCTAGAGATAACAACATCTAGCCCACTATATGAGTGGAGAGCATTGAAGGCTTACACAAACGGAATCTTAATAGGAGAGACTAGCAAACAAAAGAAACAGCAGACACAAACTAAATCAACTTAAACTAGATCTAGAAAATCTTTCTAAACAAAATAAAAAGGAGCCCATCTACTTCTCTACTCAATCAGATAAAATAAAAAAACAAAAACAAATAGACAACCTTCTTGATAGGGAGGTATACAGATCACTTAAGATACTGGATGCACACTACTTTATTTATGCGAATAAACCAGACAAAATGCTGGCTAATAAATTAAAAAACATAACCAGAACTACCACAATACCCCAAATCCAGACACCCGAAGGAAAAATAACTAATGATCCCCAGGAAATAGCCTATACATTTGCTAAATGTTATCAAAAATTATATGACCTACCAAACCCAGAAAACCATACAAAACATTTAAAGGAAATACGTAGTTTTCTGACAAACTGATTTACCCACTCTAGACGAGGAAGCGATAGAAAAACTAAACATTACAATATCATTACAGGAGACACTAAAAGCAATTAAAAATACTAGTGTAGCTAAAGCCCCAGGCCTAGTTGGCTTCCCAGGAATATTTTATAAAACACTAAAATATGTCATAGCTCCGCAACCATATCTTAGAGGGTAATGTAATTCCTCCTGAACTATTGCTTGCTAGGATTTCAGTGATACCCAAACCCGGGAAAAATAAGCAACACTGCCAAAACTTCAGACCAATTTCACTTATAAATCAGGACATTAAATTATTCACTAAAATCCTGGCGGACAGATTGAACCCTTTCATAACAACTTTGGTACACACAGATCAAGTGGTCTTCATCCCTAATAGGGAGGCTACAGATAATATACATAGAACCATAGACCTAGTCAACTTCACTGACAAAACAAAAGTGCCTTCTCTGCTTCTTTTGTTGGATGCAGAGAAGGCATTTGATAGGGTTGATTGGACCTATTTGTTTGCAGTACTGAAAGCGGCTGGGACCAAGGGGAGATTTTTTAAGGCAATTACGGCAATATATTCAAAACCCAAAGTTTTTACTAAGATTGCAGGATATCAGTCTGACGATATCCTAATTAAAAATGGCATAGAGCCTCTCGCGGCCCAGATCCGAAATTGTCCAGACATTTCGGGGATCAAAGTGGGAGTCTCCACTTATAAAATTGCACTATTCGCGGACAACGCTATTTTATCCCTTACTAAACTTCTAATTTCACTTCCCATACTTTATCAAATGCTACAAAAAATTGGTAGGCTATCAGAATTTAAATTAAATGACGATAAATGTGAGGGTTTAGGTATACATCTACCTGCAGCCACAAAAAAGCTCCTCAAAATAAACTTTAGATTCTCTTGGGCACACAAGGGTCTCAAATATTTAGGGATTAACCTTTCTAACAACATAAATTCCTTGTTTTCACTTAACTATAAACCAATGTTTCTACAGAGTAAAAATCTTTTAACCAAATTGGTCAGAGAGAAAATTTCCTTCTATGGAAGGATCGTAGTCTCTAAAATGACAATACTGCCCAAATTACGCACTACACCAAATTCAAGAGGACATTACTAACATCATTTGGGGAGGGAAAATACCTAGGATTAACAGATCTACCTTAACAAAACACAGAAGTGGTGGGGGGCTAGGTGTGACGCACTTGGTTTCTTATTATTTATGCTGCCAGAATGGCACAAACAGCACTATGGCATAACATTCATGACGGAATCAGGTGGGTTCTGTTGGAATCCGACCTAGTACAGATAAACCCCATATATACTCACTCAAGAAACTCAAGACCGCCTCAATGGCAGCAATATGTCACCATCACACACAAAGTATATCTTTGGGATAGACTAACCTCATACACCCTGATCTCACAACATTATAGAACAGTGTTTTTTAACCAGTGTGCCGTGGCACACTAGTGTGCCGTGAGAGATCCTCAGGTGTGCCGTGGCAGACTGACAACAGTGCGGGGGTGTTTGTGAATGAATGTCAATATGTCATCTATAGTTTGTAGGAGGCATGGCATGACAGCACAGTACAGTGTGTGTGTGTATATATATATATATATATATATATATGCAAAATAGAAATGGCTGCAGCACACCAAGTTAGATTTATAACATTTTTATTACAAGCAGTGAAATACAGGCAACGTTTCGGGCTTCTGCCCTTTCTCAAGCCAAGTGCAGAAGCCCGAAACGTTTATTACTGCTTGTAATAAAAATGTTATAAATCTAACTTGGTGTGCTGCAGCCATTTCTATTTTGCATATTAATACCTGTCAAGGTGAGACAGAGGCTGCTTGCACCCTTACCTAGAAGTGAATTGGTGCTGGACTTTATCTTGTTTTTATATATATATATATATATATATATATATATATATATATATATATATATATATATATATATATATATATATATATATACTGCATATATATCCTGTATTAGGCTACAATGTGCAATTTTGTAACATTTTGGGATGGTGGTGTGCCACAGGATTTTTTAATGTAAAAAAGTGTGCCACGGCAAAAAAAAGGTTGCAAATCACTGCTATAGAGCAACTCCCCTGGATTCATTGGCGACTTCCTCTTCTGACTCTAGTAATAAATAAGTAGGCTAACAAAGGCCTTTACCGAATAGTCAAAGTATTCATAAATAACTCAGTCCTCTCCTTCAACCAGTATGCAGATTTAGATCCCTCTGATACTAACATTTGGTTTCACTACCTTCAACTCAAATCGAAAGTCCAAGCAATACTACACTCTAAAACCCCTAGTACCGCAACTAGTTTTGAACTATTATGCTTATCCAGAAATAGACCCCAAAAGTGCTATTGCTATATCCTATTTTTAACATTGCTATCACAAATAAACAAAGAACACTGTATGCTAAAATGGGAATCTATGCTAAAATGGGAATCTGAACTTAATTTCACCTGGGATCAGGCAGATTGGATTAACATAATAAATAAGGGTTGCTCCTTCTCCTTTAGCGCCAACCTCAGAGAAAATTACATAAAGACCATCTATAGATGGTACTTACATCTGACACAATTGCGGAGAGACAATAGGGATAACATCAATAATTGCTATAGGGGGTGTAAGGGGAGAGGCACATACATCCACATGTGGTGGGAATGTCCAAATGTAGCTCAGATATGGACTCAAACCTCAACATTACTAAGTGCCATCTTTGATACACAAATTAAACTTCTACCTATACAAGCCTTACTACACCAACCCATCCTTGGCCTATCACTGTGGGAAAACAACCTCTCGATGATTATCTGCACAGCGACCAGACTAAATATTGCTCGGTATTGGAAATTCCAAATCCCTACCTTCACACTTATTATATGAAAGATTGAACACATATTTAATTTATTTAGTCTTTCAGCTGATCTACTAGATCAGAAAGAAAGGTTCTTACAGATATGGGAACCCTAGATAATGTACTCAGAAGCAATGAACAGCAATACAAGGCAGATGGGTATAGCAAATGACTGAGCCCCTTCAAACCTATATAGAACACCTTAAACTCCCCTTTATAATACCACTAGGGGTTGTTAGCATTTCTTTCTTTCTTTCTTTCTTAAGAAATCATTAAGGGATGCGCTTAACTACTACTAAAAACTGCTTCCATGCTGAGTGTCTGTTTTTATTTTCTTAACCGTATTTAACCCCTTAATGACCACAGCACTTTTCCATTTTCTGTCCGTTTGGGACCAAGGCTATTTTTACATTTCTGTGGTGTTTGTGTTTAGCTGTAATTTTCCTCTTACTCTTTTATTGTACCCCCACATATTATATACCGTTTTTCTCGCCATTAAATGGACTTTCTAAATATATCATTATTTTCATCATATCTTATAATTTACTATAAAAAAAATTATAAAATATGAGGAAAAAATGGAAAAAACAACACACTTTTTCGAACTTTGACCCCCAAAATCTGTTACATATCTACAACCACCAAAAAACACCCATTCTAAATAGTTTCTAAATTTTGTCCTGAGTTTAGAAATACCCAATGTTTACATCTTCTTTGCTTTTTTTGTAAGTTATAGGGCCATAAATACAAGTAGCACTTTGCTATTTCCAAACCATTATTTTTCAAAATTAGCGCTAGTTACATTAGAACACTGATATCTTTCAGGAATCTCTGAATATCCATTGACATGTACATATTTTTTTTTAGTAGACATCCCAAAGTATTGATCTAGGCCCATTTTGGTATATTTCATGCCATCATTTCGCCGCCAAATGCGATTAAATACAAAAAATTGTTCACTTTTTCACTAATTTTTTCACAAACTTTTGGTTTCTCACTGAAATTATTTACAAACAGCTTGTGCAATTATGGCTTAAATGGTTGTAAATTCTTCTCTGAGATCCCCTTTGTTCAGAAATAGCAGAAATATATGGCTTTGGCATTGCTTTTTAGCAATTAGAAGGCTGCTAAATGCCACTGCGCACTACACGTGTATTATGCCCAGCAGTGAAGGGGTTAATTAGGGAGCATGTAGGGAGCTTTTAGAGGTAATTTTAGCTTTAGTGTAGTGTAGTACACAACCCCAAGTATTGATCTAGGCCAAATTTGGTATATTTCATGCCACCATTTCACCGCCAAATGCGATCAAATTAAAAAAAACGTTACATTTTTCACAATTTTAGGTTTCTCACTGAAATCATTTACAAACAGCTTGTGCAATTATGGCACAAATGGTTGTAAATGCTTCTCTGGGATCCCCTTTGTTCAGAAATAGCAGACATATATGGCTTTGGCATTGCTTTTTGTAATTAGAAGGCCGCTAAATGCCACTGCGCACCACACATGTATTATGCCCAGCAGTGAAGGGGTTAATTCTGTAGCTTGTAGGGAGCTTGTAGGATTAATTTTAGCTTTAGTGTAGTGTAGTAGACAACCCAAAGTATTGAACTAGGCCCATTTTGGTATATTTCATGCCACCATTTCACCGCCAAATGCGATCAAATAAAAAAAAACGTTCCCTATTTCACAAACTTTTTCACAAACTTTAGGTTTCTCACTGAAATTATTTACAAACAGCTTGTGCAATTATGGCACAAATGGTTGTAAATGCTTCTCTGGGATCCCCTTTGTTCAGAAATAGCAGACATATATGTCTTTGGCGTTGCTTTTTGGTAATTAGAAGGCCGCTGCACATCACACGTGTATTATGGCTAGCAGTGATGGGGTTAATTATGTAGCTTGTAGGGAGCTTGCAGGGTTAATTTTAGCTTTAGTGTAGAGCTCAGCCTCCCACCTGAAACATCAGACCCCCTGATCCCTCCCAAACAGCTCTCTTCCCTCCCCCACCCCACAATTGTCCCCGCCATCTTAAGTACTGGCAGAAATTCTGCCAGTACTAAAATAAAAGCATATTTGGGTTTTGGGGGGGGGTTTCTTAGCATATTTACATATGCTACTGTGTAGGATCCTCCCTTAGCCCCCAACCTCACTGATCCCCCACCAAACAGATCTCTAACCCTCCCCCTCTGCCTTAATGGGCGCCATCTTGGGTACTGGCAGCTGTCTGCCAGTACCCAGTTTAGTAAAAAAAAAAGTGCTTTTTTTTATTTAATTGCCCTTTTCTGTAGCTTCCCCCCTCCCCCCTCCAGATCAACCCCCCACCCCTTCCAGATCTCTTAGATTATTTGTTTATTTATTTTAATGGTTTTTTATAACTTTTAACACCCTTTATTTTTCTGAAGTGTAGCGGTTCCCTCCCGCTCCCGCCCCGTGCACGCGCCCGCCCGCCACCCCCGTGCACGTGCGCGCTCCTGTGCGCGCTCCCGTCTGTCCCGCCCCTGATCCCGCCCCCTCCACTTCATTCGGCACATCGATGGCCGCCCACCCGCCTCCCAGACTTGCTCCCACCCACCAACGATACCGGCCACCGATGTCCGGTGCAGAGAGGGCCACAGAGTGGCTCTCTCTGCATCTGATGGCCAAGGGGGGTTATTGCAGGATGCCTCGATATCGAGGCATCACTGCAATAACCGGAAAGCAGCTGGAAGCGAGCAGGATCGCTTCCAGCTGCTTTCCAGACCAAGGACGTACGCCACACGTCCTCGTCATTAACTGTATTTTTTTTGAGGACGTGTGGCGTACATCCTTGGTCGTTAAGGGGTTAAGTTACTAGGACTTTGCAGAATTCAATGGAGACGGCATTTTGAATACCCATTTTAAGTTGTCAGTATATTGCCGGGTTATAATACAATTTATTTAATAATTATTCTTTAAAATAACCCCAATTAAAACGCATATATGAAACAATTAAAATTAATATAAATTCCTAAATTATTTTTATTAGTTAAAGTTATAAACACATTGAATTATATTTATAGAAACCAGATTATGGAATCAGATGATACACACTTGTGCCTTTTACAATATTCTATACAAAGATCATAAAAATATACCTTTACAATTTACCTTATTCACAATGAATTACATTAAAATACCACAATATGGACCACAAACTTCACAGTGTTTAGATAAACAATATACTTGACCCAAATCTTACTGGATTTCAATAGATTTTCAATAAATTTTAATAGATTTTACTGTGGGTATCCTCAAAAATAGAGGTAGAGGAGGTAATCGAGTGAATAGGTACTCTAATGCTTTAGATACACAACCCACACTCACCCCAACACCCGCAGAGACTCCGTTTTTTTGCGAGGCAGAGGAAAGGGGACAAGGGGGAGGGTCAGGACTAGGTAGGGGAAGAGGCAAAGAACCTCAAGTCAGACGCAAGCAGTACACATTGAGGAGAGGGAAACAAAACAAATACAACATATGAGGGTCATTAATCTTGCCAACACAGAATTGACCATAGAAGAAATAAAGGTTTTAGATCTAGGTCTCAATTTTGTTCCATCAGCCGACTTTAGGGTATTTGATACACTCATGGATGTAAATAGGTTTGTTCGTGCTTTAACGATAAAGAAATTTTATTATACTGAAGAGAGCCCAGAGTGTGACAATACCCTGAAGACTAGTGATAGACAGATAATGAATGATTGTTTTCTATATAAGAATGCAATTGACTTATTAACATTAAGTCAATTAGAGAAGGAAAGCAGGGATGCTACAATTGAGAAAGGGAGCCACACAGGATTTAGAAATAGATCCACATTCTATCCCACCCATTTTAGAGGTGAGGCACTGGAGAGCTTTCACAAGAGGGTGGAGGAGGATCTAATTAAATTAAAATCAGAAAGTGGTAAGCAAAGACATAATCTCACACATGTAGAACAGATAGGATTGCAGAGATTAAAAGAGAGACAGGGCATAGTCATAAAAAATGCCGACAAGGGCGGTACCATAGTTGTCATGACTGAAACAAATTACATACAAGAGGCCAAAAGACAACTAGGGGATATGGAGGTTTATTTGAGTTTGCCTTATGATCCAACGACAAGATTTCAAGCAGAGCTTAAAGATCTCCTTGATGATGGATTGGAGGAGGGTTTGATGGACTTGTGCACCTTTGAGTGAGTATCTATATGTTAAAGAACCTGCAATACCTATTTTTCATCACTTACTGAAGGTGCACAAGTCCATTGAAAATGTTAAGGGGAGACCGATCGTTTCTGGGATCGGTTCCCTCTTTGAAAATCTTTCTAATTGGATCAAATCTTTGCTACAACCCCTAGTTTGGAAGTTACCAACTTTCCTACGTGACACCCAACATTTGTTAAGAGTAGAAGAAGAGTAGGAGAAGAGTACTGTTGGCTGACAGTAGACGTGGTGGGATTATATTCCGCCATCCATTTGTTGAGTGATTACACATCTGAGTTAAAGGATTACATCTTGCATGTCATTGAATTCCTGCTGAACCACAACTATTTCACCTTTGGGGAACAGTTCTATCTGCAGAGGCGTGGGACGGCGATGGGAGCCAAGTGTGCACCAGCCTATGCCAATTTGTTCATGGGCTGGTGGGAGCTATCCCACGTCTTTGCAGATGTGAATCCCTTTGGTGAATGGTTAGTGGGTTACAAACATTATATAGACAATCTTTTGTTCATCTGGGCAGGGAGTAGAGAAACCAGTAAACAGTTTGTCACATACCTCAACAGCAATGATGTAGGCCTGTCATTTACGTTTTGTTTTGACACAAAGAAGGTTGATTACCTGGATGTCACCTTAATAGGTGACACCATTGCTGGGAGTGTAAAGACAAGGCTCTTCACTAATCCCATTTCAGCGAATTCCAAGTTGCCATCCACGCCACATGCATTATGGCGTGCCTAAAGGCCAGCTCATTAGAGCTAAGCGGAACTGCTCAGATAGTGCTGATTACGAAAAGGAGAGCAATATATTGATTCAGAAATTGAGAGAAAGGGGCTATTCCAGAGGGCCCGATTGCGAGGGCCATGAGAGATGTTCAATGCATGCCCAGAGAAACATTATTGAAGCCTAAATTGCCTAGAAAGGAAGGGAAAAGCAAGATTACTTTTGTAACTACTTATACTAGTCAGTATAATAAAGTTAGTAATATTATCAAAAAGAATCTCCAGATCTTAAGAGGAGATGATATCTTGAAAAACGTCATTGAGAAAGGTTGTAGATTTGTATCCAGAAGAAATGTCACAATTGGGAATATGATCTCTCCCAGTATGCTAAAGAAACCTAAGAAAGAGAGCAGCTGGTTGACCTGTAAGGGTCACTATAAGTGTGGTACCAGAAGTTGCACAGCTTGCAGCTATACGTTAACTAGCAAGATATTTCAATCAACATCTACACAAAAAGTCTATGATTGCAAGATGTGCACAAACTGTAGAACAGAATTTGTTATTTACATGGTGCAATGCAACCATTGTAAACTTCAGTATGTGGGGTGCACATGGAGAGAGGCCTGGGCAAGAATTAGAGAGCATCTAAATGACATAGAGAAAGAGAAGACCACCACAGGAGTTGCTAAGCACTTTTTATATAAACATCAGGGCAATGTAAGCACCCTTAGGTGGATGATCATTGATGTGATTAAGAAAAAAATGAGAGGGGGTGATAGGGTTCAAGAGCTCTTCCGTAGGGAGGCATACTGGATTTTTACACTCAATACACGGAGACCAGCCGGTATGAACATAACAGATGACATTATTAATTTCTGGGAAAAATGACGATCATAGTCATAGTGTTAAAATAGCACTTGCATATATAGTGACACTTTATAGCAAGATATAGTCACACAAGGGCTGAACATTAGATGGTCAAGTTCTGACTCTATAATAACCATAATTCATTGTAATGATAGCAGTATTTCCCCCTCTATTTTATATTCAACATTGAGAAGGTATGTTAGTTGATCTCCTTAGAGGCAGTTCAGTTGAGCACCTAGGATAGATATATTATACAACCCAGGAATTTGAGCAGGATATCATAGTTGAATAGATAGGGGGCTTTTTTGAGGGGAATTATATCCCAATTAAGAAAAGTATGTCTATTACATTACACCTATGAAAAACATTTTCAGCATTTGACTTAGAAATAAAAGTGTAGCTATTAAGTACAACTAACTGATATGGTAAATTAGACAAAATATTTAATCCATAGGTTAGAACTAGGTCTTTTGTGGGGTAAATTATGGCTATAAGAGTTAGGCATATCCACTTTTACTGACAGCAGATAATATGATAATGGTCACTATAACAACATGCATTCACATGACATGTCACGTAATGTGGTTCACTATTATCACCCTTTATTTACATAAGCAGACGGTATCCCCAAAGAGGTTTTTTGATGTTCATGTGAGCGCATGTATCTCATGGGGTTAAAGAGAACACTTTACGAGAAGAGGTTATTTTCCCACCAGTACTGAATTGTTGCAGTTTGAGGTGCTCGTTAAGTGACAGGCGTGACCCTAGTCTATGCACTTATATAATGTTTATATGCTAATACAACGGGGTAAAATGTACCAAAATATATGTATCTAATAATATGACAATTAAGTCCATTTCTGTACAAACATAACTTTTATAATTGCATTGAAAAGGAGGAATTGATGAAAGTGGGAGGACAACAACCAATGACAGACGAGCTAAGTGGAGGAGGGAGTTCACACACCTATACAGGCAACCAAAGAGATTGTGAGGGGGCTTATATAGCTCCACAGGTGAATTCAGAATATTGAGTCTATGAATAAGGCAAATCAGCCGAAACGCGTCAGACTGGCCTGTTTGTGACATGAACAGCTGTTTTAAGCACTTGTTACTGCATGTTTGCATCAAGTTTTAATTATATTCAATAAATATGAACGTTTTATAAACAGCAGCATCCTGCATTTTTTTGAAGCTACTACGGCAGAGGAGAGGGCCGTTGTTTGCTGCAACTGGGCGCGCAGCCCTAATCACCCGTTGGAGCTCCGGTGATTTACACTTACTTTCACTGCCAGGATCGGTGAAAAAGTTCCTATAGTAGTCAGCATTTGGTCTATCAGGACTATCGAGTACGTCCCGCAATTGGTCAGAAGTGGTCACGTGTAAAGTGACGTCAGACGCCATCGGAGGAATCCCCCGATCACGGATGTGTGGTGTAGCTGAGAACCGAGGCTAAGGAATGACCATGATTAGACGGGTGAGACTGTGGAGCTAACTGGAGAAGGTGAGACCATTTGCTTTTCTTAACTTATTCACCGTTAGCAGTTCGGATTGGAGAGTCGGCGGAGCACCGCTTACCTTGGACCATATAGCGCCATTTTTTCTGATTATTTTATTATGAAACATCAGTATTTTATTTATCATATTCTAGAAGATGCCTTAAAAGCTGTATTTTTATGAGGGACTAGTAGTATAAATCAATGAAATATATATGTTTATCTGACTTATTCTGTATATCAGATTATTTGATATACTGGCACATATTTCATTTCCTAGTCGCATCTTATCTAGAAATCTCATCTTCACATCAGTTCTTCCTGTAATGTTCACTAGATTTCTGGAAAACAAAGAAAAATGTATTCATTTTGAAATAACTTGAGCATTTATATATACTAATGTAGTTATTCATTTAATTTATTACAAATCTGAAATACATTTCTCAGATCCCTGAAAGTATACATTTTTATACAATACTGAGGTATAGTTTACTTGAAATTTAAACACAAGTTGTAATTTAAAATGAATTTGAAAGTTACAATGCAAAATGTGTTTCTGTTAGCCAGCACAGATGTGGATCCGATATGTAGTGGCAATTAACATGTCTGTGCTAATTACTATATTCCTGGGCCTTAGTGAGGTTCAAAGAGATCCCCACAGACATCTAGGCTCTTTTCCCTGTCCTCACCAATTCAGCCAAATGTTTTTCCCTTTTTCTCTCGCATAGATGTCTTGAGCAGAGAGAGGGTCAGTGGCAATCTGATACGAACCTTAGGCAGGAAATCTTTGAAAGCAATTCCTTTGTTCTCAGATGTTCTGTTAATCAGGAAAAAGGGGGGGGGGGTGGGCTGTTATGGCTATAGCCCACACAATTCATGTCAAATTTGATATTAACTAAAATGAAATATCAAATCATGTGGTACATCTGTAGTTTATTTCATATTATTCACAGATACCCTGACACAATGTATACTTGACAATGTGTTGAACTGTATTTCAATTGTTGAATACCTGTGAATATGATATCTTATTTTGTTAATATGTGAAAACTTTAAGAAATAAAAATAAAAATTTCAGAAAAAAAAAAAAAACACACATAAACCCTCTTATGTGCAGCGATCGCAGAATCTGTAGGGACAAGGGCTGAATCTGGACATTGCGGCAACTCCCCCCCCCCCCCATAGCAAGTAATTAAGTTCTCTGGAATGCAGAATCTTACAGTGAGCACCCAGTGCTGATAACATTTTTCAAGTACATACAAATGAAAAGACACTGTTTTAGCTCACTTTACCCATAGCAACATTTTTCAAGTACATACAAATGAATATACACTCTTTTTAGCGTTATTTAAGACGGAACAAAAAAAATGAGTATTGTGTCCCTTTAAGTTTACGATGTAATGTGTCTTGTCTAACACAAAGGTTAGATTTGATATTAAAGGGTCATGAAACCCACATTTGATTCATGATTCAGATGTTATTGGCTCACTCAATGCATTCAGCTAGCTACCAGTAGAGCAACAATACTTCTTCAACAAAGGATACCAAGAGAATGAAGCAAATCAAGCAACAGAAGTAAATTGGAAAGTTGTTTGAAAATGTATTCTCTATCTGAATTTATTTATTTTATGTACATTTAAATAAAAAGCAAAACATTAAAACAACATATAAAGCTTATTTTGATTTAAAAGTAAACAGCATGACATTTCTGTGATACATAGAAAAGTGCTTCCTAGAACAGTTATTGTAGGCTTTATTTGTGCATATAAGCTTCTGAGTAGGTATACAGTAAAATGGTCCTGTGTTGATTTTAAATATATTGCTGTCTATTTTTATGCCCCTTTAATTCAGGATTTTAATATAGATAGCTGACAAATTGGTCTATGAGAGGTTTAGGACAGTCCAGTCCGAGATCTGTTGATTATTAAAAAAAAAAGGCAAATAATATATTTAAGTATCATTAAAGGGCATGCAAAATGCCTTCTTTATCTTATTCCTCCCAAAATATTTACTCTAGGTCACATGCTCAGTCATGTACACATATGGGGCATGGACTGTTTGGTAAGCACTGTACATACCTATTAGCATGCATACAGATCAGAACTGGGAGCATACAATGGTTATGTTTACAGTGTTTAAAGTGATGGTAAAACTCATTTTTTCTTTGAGCTAAAGGGTTTGAAATGTTCTCAAATCAGCGCTCTGGCCTTTAGGCACTTTTATTGTCAGCAGAGCGCTGATTGGAGAACAGTTATAACCTTTTAGCTCACCGAAAAAAAACAGAATTTATGTTTACCTGATAAATTTCTTTCTCCTACGGTGTGTCCGGTCCACGCCTTCATCCTTACTTGTGGGATATTCTCTTCCCCTACAGGAAATGGCAAAGAGAGCACACAGCAAAGCTGTCCATATAGCTCCCCCTCTGGCTCCGCCCCCCAGTCATTCGACCGATGGTTAGGAGAAAAAGGAGAAACCATAGGGTGCCGTGGTGACTGTAGTGTACAGAAATAAAAATTTTAAACCTGACTAAAAGCCAGGGCGGGCCGTGGACCGGACACACCGTAGGAGAAAGAAATTTATCAGGTAAACATAAATTCTGTTTTCTCCTACATTGGTGTGTCTCGGTCCACGGCTTCATCCTTACTTGTGGGAACCAATACCAAAGCTTTAGGACACGGATGAAGGGAGGGAACAAGTCAGGTAACCTAAACGGAAGGCACCACAGCTTGCAAAACCTTTCTCCAAAAAACAGCCTCCGAAGAAGCATAAGTATCAAATTTGTAAAATTTGGCAAAAGTATGCAGAGAAGACCAAGCCGCTGCCTTACAGATCTGATCAACAGAAGCCTCGTTCTTGAAGGCCCATGTGGAAGCCACAGCTCTAGTAGAGTGAGCTGTAATTCGTTCAGGAGGCTGCCGTCCGGCAGTCTCATAAGCCAATCGGATGATGCTTTTCAGCCAAAAAGAAAACATAATTTATGCTTACCTGATAAATTTATTTCTCTTGTAGTGTATCCAGTCCACGGATCATCCATTACTTGTGGGATATTCTCCTTCCCAACAGGAAGTAGCAAGAGGATAACCTACAGCAGAGCTGCTATATAGCTCCTCCCCTCACTGCCATATCCAGTCATTCGACCGAAACAAGACGAGAAAGGAGAAACCATAGGGTGCAGTGGCGACTGTAGTTTAATTAAAATTTAGACCTGCCTTAAAAGGACAGGGCGGACCGTGGACTGGATACACTACAAGAGAAATAAATTTATCAGGTAAGCATAAATTATGTTTTCTCTTGTTAAGTGTATCCAGTCCACAGATCATCCATTACTTGTGGGATACCAATACCAAAGCTAAAGTACATGGATGATGGGAGGGACAAGGCAGGAACTTAAACGGAAGGAACCACTGCCTGTAGAACCTTTCTCCCAAAAACAGCCTCCGAAGAAGCAAAAGTGTCAAATTTGTAAAATTTTGAAAAGGTGTGAAGCGAAGACCAAGTCGGAGCCTTGCAAATCTGTTCAACAGAGGCCTCATTTTTAATGGCCCAGGTGGAAGCCACAGCTATAGTAGAATGAGCTGTAATCCTTTCAGGGGGCTGCTGTCCAGCAGTCTCACAGGCTAAGCGTATAATGCTCCGAAGCCAAAAGGAGAGAGAGGTTGTCGAAGCTTTTTGACCTCTCCTCTGTCCAGAGTAAACGACAAACAGGGCAGATGTTTGACGAAAATCTTTAGTAGCCTGTAAGTAAAACTTCAAGGCACGGACTTTGTCCAGATTATGCAAAAGACTTTCCTTCTTTGAAGAAGGATTAGGACACAATGATGGAACAACAATCTCTTGATTGATATTCCTGTTAGAAACCACCTTAGGTAAAAACCCAGGTTTGGTACGCAGAACTACCTTGTCTGAATGAAAAATCAGATAAGGAGAATCACAATGTAAGGCAGATAACTCAGAGACTCTTCGAGCCGAGGAAATAGCCATCAAAAACAGAACTTTCCAAGATTAAAGTTTAATATCAATGGAATGAAGGGGTTCAAACGGAACTCCCTGAAGAACTTTAAGAACTAAGTTTAGGCTCCACGGGGGAGGAACAGTTTTAAACACAGGCTTAATCCTAACCAAAGCCTGACAAAAAGCCTGGACGTCTGGAACTTCTGCCAGATGATTGTGCAAAAGAATAGACAGAGCAGAGATCTGTCCTTTTAAAGAACTAGCTGATAAGCCTTTGTCCAAACCCTCTTGGAGAAAGGACAATATCCTAGGAATCCTAACCTTACTCCATGAGTAACTCTTGGATTCACACCAAT